>NC_057866.1:166193902-166493902 GCF_019393635.1 Dromiciops gliroides | reverse complement strand
GGCTACTCGTTGAAGCAACCACTGCATCAAGCTCTTTCTGGGAATTTTCCTTTTTTTTTTTTTTTTTCCCCATTTCCCTCTGTTTGGTAGGAGGTAGCTAAGAAGTGAACAAAGATGCCTGGGTATTTGGCAAATAAATCAGCCAGTGACTCAGTGCCCTGCTCTGGAACACAGCAAGACCCACTGAACACAAATAAATAAATAAATAAATGAAGTTTTCTGAATTCTTCCTGACTGAATAGAATTGGCTTCTGAAGCTGTCCTGCCCCCTCAGAGAGCCCAAGATAATGCCCATCAGAACTGAATGTTCAGTGCGTATGTCGGCGTGTGGGAGAGGCGTTTGTTCAGACAGAGGATCTGAGAAGAGCCGTGTGTCCTCTTTCTATAGGTTCTCAACAGGAGATGTGTGGAGGCCGCCGTGATGACAGGCCTGGCTCTGAACTGCACTGTAAACAAGAAGTCTTTATTTGACAGAAAGCACTACTTCTACGCCGATCTCCCCGTAAGTCATGTTTTGGGATGCGCCTCCCCCTCCAACAGGTAGGAGATGGGGGAGCCCTGCAGGAGGAGGGCTCCTGTTTCTGTGGGGGAGCTGTCCATCCCAGCAGGGGCTTGTGCTGGGCCCAGCATAGACCAGAGCACCCTGAGGCTTGGCTAGATTGAACACGATTGCCCTGATTGCTGACTCCTTGCTTGGCCTCATGCTTCTGGTGCCTTTCTTGTATTTGAACGGGGAACAGGAAGAAACCAATGTTCTCAGATTCATTTCAGACCCAGCGTGGGCTGCTAATTGCTTGATAGGGCCGGAGTAAGTCATGCGCCCATTGCAAAAACACACTTATAGCCTTGTAAACATGGTGGTAGCTTCTTTCTGTCCTCTAAGGAACAGGTCCCATAATAGGGATGTCTCCCCTTTGCAGTGTTTCTGTGATCTCGCTGTGGGCCAGTAAGTAGACATTTGTACAACAGGAAGCAGGAGCTTGAACCCAACTGTGGACCAGAAACCTGAACTCATTAAGCTCCAAATCAAACCCTGATATAATCCCTCCCCCACCCCCCACCCCCAAATTTAAGCCAACAAATGTAATGTGAGTTTTATAAGACAGCAGAGCCGGTTTGAACTGGATTGGATTTCTAATATCACTGAAACCAAACAAAACTGAGATATCAGTGTATTCACTCGTTGACCACTTGCAAGACTGTCTCCCCTGCAGGGGGAGATTGGCTGTGACTCCTCTAGACATCCTGGCAGTCACAGAGTTCTGCACATAGTAGGTACACAACCAACATCTCCCAAATGTTGTGTTTTTTTGGTTTTAGCACATAATAGTAAGCTTGGTTCTCTTCAGATTTAGATTAAACTATTTCTGGAGCATGATTTCATCTCATGAGGTAAAACTGACCTTTAATTGTGCATTCCCCCCACCCCTCCTTAAAATAGACATTCAGGGTCCAGATTTTGCATTTACTTCTCTCCCTTTTCTGTCTTATATCTTGTGCTTTCACTTCTTGTAAGGATGAGCAAAAACCAGAGGACAACAAAGTCCAGTCTGCTACCCATTGGCAGTTAATCAGTGCACAGTTATTAAGTGCTTACTGTATTAGGTGGGAAAAGAAGGAGTAGCTCCTGCCTTTAGAAGGCATTCGCCTTTAGATGTATTCAGAACAGATCATGCAACGTAACCTGCCGGGGGGGGGGGGGGGTACAAGGGGAAGTCACTAGTAGTTCGTTGGGTCAGAAAAAGTGGCTGCCAAGGAGGCCCTTGAGCTAAGAAACCAAGTATCCCAAGAGATAAAGGTGAGGAGGAAGAACATTGCAGGCCTGGGGACTGCCCATGTACAGGGGACATGCTGAGAGATATCAAGATGAGAGATGCAGCGTTGTGTGTGACAAACAGCTAGTTTGGCTGAACTGTAGAGTTTGTCAAAGGGGTTGGTCTGTGAGAAGTCTGGACAGGTACCAAGGGGACAGATCATAAAGAGAATGAGACACCAAACAGAAGAGGCCTGGATCCTAGAGGCTGTAGAGGTATTCTAGAAGTAATAGGGAATTCATAAGAGAGTTGAAATGGACCTGGACTTTGGAAAAATAACTTGGGTGGCTGAGAAATGGGTTGATTGGAGTAGAGAAAAACTTGGGAAAAGGAGACAAATTAAGAGGCTCTTGCAGTAGTCCAAGTGAGAAATCATGTGTCAGATGGAGAGAAGGAAACCTATTTGAGAAATGTGGTATAGGTATAAAAAATAAGACATGGTGACTGATTGAACATGTAGGCTGAGTGAGAAATGGGGTGAGGAGGTCACCAGCGTTGCTAACCTGGTTGTACGGAAGGATGATGGTGCCCTCAACAGAAAGAAAGAAGTTTCAAGGAGTGACAGCTTTGAAGAAAAAGTGACTTCTATTTGAACATGCTGAAATTAAGCTGCCTACTTAATATTTTGAAATCAAAATAGCGAATGAGTAGTTGGTGATGTGCAACTATAGCTTGAAGGGAGACTAGAACTAGGTATATAGGCCTAGGATTCATCTTCATTGAGATGGTCATTGATTTACATGGGAGCTGGTGGGGTCACTCAGTCAGAGGGTACAGAGAGAAGAGAGAAGGCCCAGTTCAGATCCCAGGAAAAGAAACACCCACAGTTGGAAGGTGTGACATGGCAGAGGAGACCGAGGAACAGTTGGACAAGTCGAAGGGAAAACCAGGGGAGAGCAACAGCATGGAAACCTGGAGGAGAGAGGCTGTCCAGGACAGGGTGACTGCAGTGCCCTGAGCTACCGGGAGGCCCAGAGGAGCGAGGAGTGAGGCAAGGTGATTGGATTTGGCCATTAAGAGGTAACTTTGGAGAGAGCAATGGTCGTTGCTCGGTCATGGATTGCTGAGAGTTTAAAAGAAAGTGACAGGAGAGGAGGTGGAGGCAAGAGATTTCGATAGCTTGTTCAAAGAGTTCTGCTAAGAGAGAGGCACTGTCCGTCCAGTGGATAGGTCAGGAAGATAAGTATGAAACAGCCTCAGCAGCAGTGACAACAATAATAGCTGTCATCATCATCATATGATACGATGTGATGTGATGTGGGGGCAGCTAGGGGGCGCAGTGGATAAAGCACTGGCCCTAGAGTCAGGAGGACCCGAGTTCAACTCCAGCCTCAGACGCTTGACACTTACTAGCTGTGTGCCCTGGGCAAGTCACTGAACCCTCATTGCCCTGGCCCCCCCCAAATGCTAGTCAGATGTGATGTAATGTGATATCAAATAGTATGATGATGATACTAACATTTATATAGTGCTTATGATGGACTAGGCTCTATGCTAAGCACTTTATAATTATTATCTCATATGATCCTCACAACAACCCTGGGAAACAGGTGCTGTTATGATTCCCATTTTACAGATGAGGAAACTGAGGCAAACAGGTTAAATGACTTTCTCAGGGTCACACAGCTAGTAAGCATCTGAGGTGGAATTTGAACAGGGGTCTTCCTGACTATCTGTTGTACCGCCCAGCTGCCTCCTTTGACATAAACTGGATCTGCGACCATCGGCAGCTCTCTAAGACTCCCTCTGAGTTTCAGAGAAGGGGCAAATCTGCGTTGGTAGAGGGCATTTCTTCACCTAGGAGACAACGGCACCAATGAAGTCACAGCTCCAGCCCCAGGCCTATCTCCTTTCACTGATAAAGGATGGTGGCTAGTGACGATGATGGGGTCTGATGAGGGGATTTAGGGATGGGAGAGACTTGGGCATGTTTGCAGATGGCCGGGAAGGAGCCAGAAGATGAGGGGATGGTGGAGCTTGGAGAGAGAGGGTGATAGTTGAGGCAATTCCCAGGAGTAGACAGGAGGTTCATGACAAGGCTTTGTCTCTGGTGAGAACGGTCTCCTTTTCATAAGAGACTCTAGTAAAGGAGAGGTGGTATTGGGGAATGACATCAAGAGCTTTTAAAACGTAGTGTTTGGAAGAGTTGAATGACCTCAATTTTCTCTAAAAACTATGAGCAGCAGCAGTGTTTGGTTCAGAAGGAGGAATAAATAGCTAAAGTTAGGAGACTTTTTTCCCTTTTAAAAAAAAATAGATTTTCATTGCTCTCTTTTGTTTTTCTATCACCTTGATTTTCTCCCGTCTCAGATAGCTTCTCCCTTATACCAAAGAACCCAAGTTAGGGGTGCTGAAGTAATGGATTTCTTTTGTCTCTGGCCTCAATCAGCTCAGGTCATCAAATTTCTTGGTAGCATATTTGAGAGGTTGGGTTTTTCTAAGCTCTTATTTGTGCCTTTGTTTTTACATCCTAGTCGTGTTCATCATTTCTAAGTCCCCATAGTTTTCCACTACATTCATAAACCACAATCTTTTCCACCATTTCCACACTGATGGGCACTGACTTTGTTTCTAGTTTTTTGCTACCATAAAAATTGCTGCTTATGACAATTTTGTCATAGTTAGGCCTTTGTTTCTTTGCCCTCCTTGGGTTTAATTCATTAATTTTTATTATCATTAATGTGATCACTGGGTCACAATGTATGAACAGTTTAGTCTTAGCCACAGTCCTACTGAATCTTACTCTTATTTTCCCTGATCTTTCTGGACCCCGGTTACTTTACTTCTTGTACCCTTCCCTGGAAGCCTATGCTGATTTGTGCCTTTAAAGACAACTCATCCATCTCACTTGAAAGAAGAGGAGGTTAGGGAGCCTTTGAAACATCAGTTGGCATTTTTGTTACTATGTGTCACAGCGTTTTCTGGCGAGGGGAGCAAGGGAAGCCGGGACAGGAAGACCCCTCAAATGCTCGGTTAGCTTTAAAGAGTAAAAACAAAATGAGTCTAAGTGCTGTGGCCACTGCTGTAGACAGCATCGAAAGCGGGGACCAGAATGCTTAGCTGGCACTGCCTAATAAGGATGGTCTGTCAGGAGCCCAGTAATAAGATGCAGAGTTTAGGCTAATGAGCTAAATGGAAACAATAAATCCTCCTCTTAGGGTCCTCTGACAGTAGGATTATTGTTATTCCTGAAAACAGCACTTTGGCAGGGGAAATGGGCTACTCGTTGTTTATTGTCGCTTGCTGTTTGAGGCAGAGGGTGGCTGTGTTTTCATCTTCCTAATGAGAAAGTGGGGGAAGGGAAAGTTGAAGACCAGACTTTGTGAAGCCTGGAGCACATGCGGTGTAGAATGGCTTGTGATGGGGAGGGGAGCAGTGTAAGCACTTAAAAAAAAAAATTAAATGGTGCCACCATTTTGTAAAATTTAAAAAAGAAATTCAAAGCAAACACCAAACTTTTCATTTTTCAACTTGATGGGTTGGGCCAGTGACTGTACAACCCATGCTCACATGCAGGCCGGATACCAGATCACCCAGCAAAGGCTTCCTATCGCCGTCAACGGAAGCTTGACCTACAGCCTTGGTGTGGGAGCCCGGGGGAGTCCATCAGTCACCAGAACGGTGAGAATCAAGCAGATCCAGCTGGAGCAGGACAGTGGCAAGAGCCTTCACGATGACATGAGGTCCCAGACGCTCATTGACCTGAACCGGGCGGGTAGGCTGATTCTTCCCTCTTGACTTCTCCTTCCATGTCCCTCAGGAATAAGCTGGAGTGCTGATGATTCTAGAGGGCGAGGACAAATTTAGGAATTAAAAAGGAGAAAAGGAGAGAGAATTCATGCCCCTAGTTCTTCCTGAGAGAAGGAGGGAGGGAGGGAGGGAGGAAAGAAGGAAGGAAGGAAGTTAGTTTTATTATACCTAAAGAAAGTGAGGTTGCCAGAGGTTAAGTGACCTACCCAGGGTCATCCAGCTAATAGGCTGAAGTTAGATTTGCACTCAGGTCTTCCTGACTCCAGACCCAAAATGCTATCCACTGTACTACTTGGCATCCCTTAAGTAGTCCAGAGTTTCCTTAAGTAAGGCCCCAATGTTTCAATCTGTTGATCACATTGTCGGGATGAAAGCTCCAGTTGGGACTCATCCCGTGTCTCTTTGGTAGGAGTCGGCCTTATGGAGGTTGTCATGGAGCCCGACATGTCCTGTGGGGATGAGGCGGCGACAGCCGTCAGAGAGCTTCAGTTGATCCTTCGGGCCCTGGGGACAAGCCAAGCAAATATGGCAGGTAGGAGAAGGCAGAAGTTTTTTCCTGTGCTTCCATACCCACCCCCTTTTTGCTCCCCAATTTCTTATGCTTTTTGGCTTTACTTTCCATCTGTCACCGCCGCCGCCTTAGGCACCATTTATATCCTCTGACAGTCTTTGGTTGTCTTTGGTAATTGTCTCTAAATCCCTCTGCCTTTTCTCTAACAAGAATAGAGACAGCAGAGAGTGAGTGAGAGGGGCATGTGAATAAGAATCATGAGAACTGTCTCAGCTTCATGAAGACCCCCGTTTTGTGAATCGAGGCACTCCGCTTTCTGCATGTCATAAAATGGAGTTGATGTTGGCTGATGGCCTTCTGTGTCATGATGTCAGAAATGTTGCTGAAATGGTAGGTTGGAAGAACTTAGAGTTTCCCCAAAAGTATTCGGTATCAAGGATGATTCTTGGTTTGCCAGGTTGTATCTTAAGGGCATTGAGTAGGTCTGGCTGGTGTTGGGGATGCCCCAATGTAAGCTAAATCTCTTATTTCATCACCCTTATCTTTTTTCATGTACTTTTCATCCACGTACAACTGAAAGCAGCATTAATATAGAAGAGACAAGACTTTTTCATGGCTTTAAAGATTAGATTAAACCTTGAATTCACTGGAAAATTAAACACGTGGCAGCTAGGCGGTGGAGAGAGAGCTGACCTCATGTCAGGAAGACCTGAGTTCAAAGATCACTTCAGATGAAGCCCCAGTGGCCCCACGGACAAGTCATTTAACCTCTGCCTGCCACAGTTTTATCACCTGCAAATGAGAGTACTGATTGTACCTGACTCCCAGGGTTCTGCAAGCACAAAACGAGGTAATATTTTTAAAGTGTCTTGCAAACCTTAAAGCACCACATAAATGTTATTATTTATATACTATTTCTTTATTATTAACATGTATTCATTATATGACATTTGATGTCATTGAATCTCTTCAAAAAGAAAGAATGAACAACAACAACAACATTTATATATAATGAGGTCAGCTTTTATCCTTGTTGTTGTTGTTATTACCAAAAACAATAGTACCAAGTTAGGGGTGTTTACAGGTTTCACAGTTCCTTGCCATCCCAAAGACTGGACTCCCTCATGACTACCTTCTTTTAAAAAAAAATTGTTTTATTTTATCTTCATTTCAAAATTCTGCTTCTCTCCCACTTATGGAGGAAGCAAGAACAAAACCTATTACAAATATGTATCATCAAGCAAAACGAATTCCCACATTAGGCACATCCAAAACAAAATATGCTTTGATCTGTACTCAGACTCCCACCTCTCTGTCTGGAGGTGGCCTGGTGGCTTTCCATCGCAGATGGTTTGCTGATTTCCAACTGCTTTGTTCCTCCAGCCTTCAACACAAAACAACAGTCTCTGAAGGAGCAGGGGGAAAAAAGGCAGATTTGGCGGTGTCTGGTTTTCAGTGCTCTGCCTCCCAAGCCCCACCCACAGTGTACAAGTTTAGGTCATGATGAAACGTCCCACCACTGTGCTGTGTTAAAAATCCACCGACGTGACTTCTTTTTGAAAGAAAGATTTGTGCCCTCCCTTTCTTCCAAGGAAGTTTCCTGCAGCCCTGGGTCACAGAGCTGGAAACGACCTGGTGTACCTCTAGCCCAGCCAGTCCCTGGCCAAGAAACCCTTCTGCAACCTTGCCCACAAGTAGCCATCCAGCTTCCTGGCAAACCTCCGATGGGCAGGAGCCCACAACATTCCCATCAGGCTCATTCTCCCTTTGGACAGTTGTCATGGCTAACAATCTTCTTTCTTAAATCAAACCTCAATTTGCCTTTGCAGCTTCCCTGCCCCACCCCTTGTTCTGCCCACGGGGGCCAAGAAGAAAAAGTTCAGTCCTTCCACATTGCAGCCTTTTGAAAATCTAAAGACCTGGATTCAAATCCCAGCTCTGATCCTGAGTACCTTTGTGACCTTGGGCAAGAGTTTACCTTGCCTGGACTAGTTTCCTCATCTGTCAAATGAGATGGTTGGACTTGATGATTTCTGGGGTCTCTTCCCGGTCCACATCTAAAGTTTTGTCTTCTTGTCCCATGCCCCTTTCAATCTTCTGTTCTCTAAGCTCCAGTTCTTTGAGTTGATTCTTCTAAAGCATGATCTCTAATGGAAGCCTTGCCCATGGTCTCCCAGCTTGGTCACCCTCCTCTCAACATGCGCCTCTTTGTTAACATCCTTTCTTCCTAAAATGTAGCACCAAGAACTTCAAACGATGCTCCACCTAGTCTGGCCCGCGCAGACGACGGCAGGACTATCCCCTCCTTCGTTCCGGACACTAAGCTTTCTCTTAATGATGCCTCTGTTTCTGTTAGCTTTTTTGTCTGCCTTCGAAGACTTGGCTCAGGGTAAGTTTGTAGTCCCTCATGTTTTGTTTTGTTTTGTTTTATTCATGCTTCTTCCATCTAGCACTCATAAAGTTGATCATTGGAACCCATGTATAGAATTTTACATTTATCCCAGTTAAATTTCATCTTGTTAGGTTTGGCCCTGCATTCCAACCTTTAACCCTAGTAGCACATATAGATAGTCAAGCAAAACCAATTTCCTCATTAGCTATATCCAAAGATGTCTGTCTCACTTCTTATATCTATCACTGCTCTCTCAAGAGATGGGTAAGATACTTCATCATTGGCCCTCTGGAACCATGGTTAGTCACTGGATTGATTAGAGTCGTTCAAGTTGTTGGTCTTTCCAGTGTTATGATAGAAACTGTCCTCTTGGTTCTTCTCACTTCACTCCACATCAGTTCATACAAGACCTACCAGTTCTCTCTGAACCTACCACTTTCTTCTTCTTCTTCTTCTTCTTCTTCTTCTTCTTCTTCTTCTTCTTCTTCTTCTTCTCCTTCATCATCATCATCCATGAGTTTCATGTCAAACTCATAAAAAAAGAGTCCATTAATATGAACAAAAGGATCCCTGCAGGCCACAAACTGACTTAGCTTTAAAATGGAATGTTATCTGTGTTTTATTACATTTTTGTTTATTTTGTTAACTATTTCCCAATTACTTTTGTTTTTGTTTTTGTTTTGCTAGGCAATGAGGGTTAAGTGACTTGCCCAGGGTCACACAGCTAGTAAGTGTCAAATATCTGGGGCCAGATTTGAACTGAGATCCTCCTGAATCCAAGGCTGGTTCTTTATCCACTGCCCCACTTAGCTGCCCTCCCAATTACATTTTTTTTTTTTTTGCAGGGCAATGAGGGTTAAGTGACTTGCCCAGGGTCACACAGCTAGTAAGTGTCAAGTGTCTGAGGCCGGATTTGAACTCAGGTACTCCTGAATCCAGGGCCGGTGCTTTATCCACTGCACCACCTAGCTGCCCCTCCCAATTACATTTTAATCTGTTTGGGGCCACGCTCAGGAAGAGTGAATGTTTGACATGTCTGCCTTACAGTACAATAACATTCCATTACTTTCACATACCCTGATTTGTTTGATCATTCCCCAAATGACAGGATCCCCTTTAGTTTCCAGTGCTTTGCTATTACAAAAAACTGCTACCAATATTTTTGTACATATGGGTCCTTTTCCTCTTTTACCTCTAGAAGCATAGACCTAGCTGTGGTCTCACTAGGACAAAAGGGTTTGCACTGTTAGGCATGTCTAGGGACGTGGTTCCAAATTGCTTTCCACAATTGCTGAACCACTGGTGCTGTATCACTGTGCTTACCTTCCCACAGCCACCCCAACTTTTATCATTTTGCTTTTTTTGTCGATTTCACCAATCTAGGGGATATGACATAGAACCTCAGAGTTGTTTTGATTTGCATGTCTCTAATTACCTGTGATTTGAAACAGTTTTTCACATGGTTGCAACCATTTCTTAATTGAGGCATGATGGCTTTTAGTAATCACAGGGTCCCTTTCTAAATGCTTACAAATTATTCCGCTATTGAGAATTTTGCCAGGAATCAAAGTCAGGCTTATTGGCCTGTAGTTTGCAGACTCTGCCCTCTTCTTGCATTCTCCTCTCTCCAATCCCCTGGCAGCTCTTCCGTACAACAGAATCTTTCAAAGATCACTGACAATCACACATGACGGTTGTTTTTACTTCTTGAGGATGTGGTTTGTCTGAGTGACTTAAATCCATTGAGGGCATCTGCTTTGGGTCCTCACTCACCTTGGGTCTCAACTCCCTCCTAACTTTCTTTCTTTGTTTTCTTTAGAACTGATGAAGTAAAATAAGAAGCCAAGTGGTTTGCCCTCTCACTATTGTCTGTCATCACTCCACCCACCCCCTTTTGTGTTATTGTTCTGCCCATGGCACAGCTAAAGGCCTGCCATTTCAGGAGCAGAAACAATTAACACCAGAGCTTTGGTTGAATCTGAAGGTGATGGGATCCTCGAGTTTATCATCCTTTCTCAGACACTTGGAAAGATCTGAGCTTTCACTAGTATGAGAGCATTCAGGGGATGCAAATCTCAGCCTCTCCACAGTCCCTAAAGTGACTGTGGCCTCCAAATCCCAATCTGTTCCCTGGCTGGACATGCTAAGATGAATGTCCTTGTGCTTGGGGGCAGGCCCACACTTGAAGTCTTTGCTGCTTTCTAAGACCGAGCTGGGCTTTTCTTGTGCAGTTCATGGCCTTTGAGAATGGATCTAGGCTCCTCACTTCACAGATACCAGAGGAGGGTCTGAGGGGAGGATTGATTATCCCTAGTAACTGTTTCTTGGTAACCATTAAAGGCTGAAAAAAGTACAGGCACATATGTTTGGAGTGTGTAAGTGTGAGCTGCTTTCAGATTTGCCTGGCAGACGGGGAAAAGCTCTCCTCTGTTTTGGAGCCGGAGAACGCTCTGCTGCTCTCGTCTCCATACAGGCTTTTTCCTTGTGGAATATAAACAAAAAGTGCAGAACTAGATTGCAGTCCAATTATAAGCTATGTGTTAGGTTGTATGACACTTTAACAAAGCTACCACTGTTTTAATAAAGTCAGATTCTCCCGAGAATAGCTGCAATTCCTGCCCAACCTGTAGAAAAATAAATGGGCCACCTGGTAGCTGAGAAATAGTCCCATCTGGGAACCCATCATGAAGAAAACCACAGCAGTAAGAACTCAGCCTGGGACCGCCAGAGAGTTCATTAAGCCTCGCTGGTTGTTGCAGGGAGGGGGCTCATTCCCATCCGTGTCTTTGCTGTTAGCACAGTAGCCAAGCAACAAGGGGCGATTGCGAAGGGCTTTTGTGAAATAGCTGTCTAGAGATGGAGGGGACCCCCAGTTTCTTAAGAGCTCCTAGTATGTATTTTATCAGGCATTGGGGCTTCTGCATCTTTCCGTTCCTTCTTCAGTGAGAGTGGCTGAGAGCTGTGAAGGGGCCTTCCATCTGGAGCAGGTTTGTTCTGTGGAAGGACACAGTTTGGCCTAGAACTTAAACCTTTAAACCTCAGAGAGGAACCTTAGAGATCATTTCATCCAAAGCCTTCGTTGTGGAGATGATGAAACTGAGTTTCTGAGAAGCCAGTGGCCCAAGGTCACAGCAAGTAAGGAATGTTGCCTCAATCCATGGCACGCGAGTGTGTATATGTGTGTACATAGAGAGAGATACAGATAGAGAGGGAGGAGGAGAAACAGAAAGCAATCGATATATATATATATATATATATATATATATATATATATATATAAAGAGAGGGAGAGAAAGGCCATATAATATCACATTACATATATTATGTACATGTGTGTGTTTAAAGAGAAAGGGGGAGGAGAGAGGCTATATAATATATTATTATATACAATATACCCATATATGCATATTATAAATATAAAGAGAGGGAGAGAAAAGCTATATAACATCATATATATTATATATGTGTGTGTGTTTAAAGAGAGGGGGAGGAGAGGCTATATAATATTACATTACTATTATATATAATACACCCATATATATATGTTATAAATATAAAAAGAGGGAGAGAAAGGCTATGCATTATTATATTGCAACATGTATATTTTTTGTTCAGTTGTTTTCAGTCATGTCTAACTCTTCATGACCCCTTTTGGGGTTTTCTGGGCAAAGATACTGGAGTAGTTTGCCATTTCCTCCTCCAGCTCATTTTACAGATGAGGAAACTGAGGCAAACAGGAATAAGTGACTTGCCCAGGGTCACACAGCTGTTATGTGTCTGAGGCCAGATTTAAACTCAGAAAGATGAGTCTCCGTGGTTCCAGGCCTGGTGGTGGAGTGGATATACACACACGTGTGTGTGTGTGTGTGTGTGTGTGTGTGTGTGTGTGTGTGTGTGTGTGTGTGTGTGTGTGTGTGTGGTCATAATTGTAAATGCTTATTCCCTTCCATCTCATTGCTTTCCCCTATACCGTACTTGCCCAGTGTAGACTGACCGTGCTCACACAGCCTAATTATAGTAGGTGTTTTATGATTATTAACAGCTCTAATCCTTAAAATTTTTCCAAGGAGATATTTCACATTGCCCTCTATTTTTTCTTTCAATTGGATTTGCTTTACTGTGTCTTAGTTTCTCATAAGGTCACTAGCTTCCATTTGTTCAATCCTAATTCTTAGGCAGTTATTTTCAGCAGACAGTTTTCTAATCTCCTTTTCCATTTGGCTTTTCAAACTGTTGACTTTTTTCTCATGCCTCTCCTGCATCGCTCTCATTTCCCTTTCCATTCTTTCCTCCTTTTCTCTACATCTTCTTTCTATTTCTCCTACTTTCTCTTCAAAGTCCCTTTTGAGAGCTTCCATGGCCTAAGACCAGTTCATATTTTTCTTGGAAGCTTTGGATGTTGGAGCTTTGACCCTATCTTCTTCTTCTGAGGTTGTATTGTGGTCTACCTTTCCCCCAAAGGAGTTTTCGATGGTCTTCTGCTTTCTCTGCCTACTCATTCTGGCTTACTGTTTCTTGGCTTTTAGCTCCTTCTTAAAGTGTAGTGCTGCTTCCAGGACACACTGTTCAAGCTACAGCATGGCCCAGGGGCTGGTGGGGCTTCTCAGCCTGCCTGGCCTCGCTTTCATTTGATTTTAAACTCTCCAGGGGGGGGGGGGCACTGCTTTTCAGCTCCACTCCTGTTCTCAGCTTCAGAGGGTCCCAGGTGTTTTGGGTTGGGGGGGGGGTGCAGGCTTTAATCTCACCTGGCCTGTTCTCAGGTCTGGAGATAACCTCAGGCCTACTTTACTAAGCAACCAACCAGCAAAGCTTTCTGTGGTGTGGTTCTCAGTTTCCGATGAGACTGCTCCCCTGCTCCCCTGCTCCCCTCCCCCACCTGGGTCTCCCACTGCTCAGGATTTCTTCCTGGTTGCCCGCTGGGGTGGGACAGTCGAATCCTTCCCCCCTGTCCACTGGTACCCCTGGCCATATTTTTGTGTGTTTTTCTGCCCCAAGGGTTCTTTTATTGCTATTTTGGGGGTGATTGTATCAAGAGTCCTGTGGGTTTAATGTCTTTTCTCCGCCATCTTGGCCCTGCCCCCAATCCTTAAAGTTTGAGCTATGGTTCATGAACTTTTTTTAAAATGTCATCATTGTTTTTCAATATGATTGTTTTCCTTTGGAATCTTATGTTTTTTATACATTTAGAAACATTATTCTGTGAAGGGGTCCATGGCACACAAAGAAAGGTTAAGAGAAGGAATAAGCATGTATTAAATGCCTTCTACCAGGCACTGTGCTAAGCACTTTACAATTATTATCTCATTTGATCCTCCCCATAACCCTGGGAAGTAGATGCTATTATTATCATCCCCATTTCACCGATGAGGAGACTGAGGCAGGCAGAAGTTAAGCAGTTTGCCCCAGGTCACCCAGCTAGTAAGTGTCTGAGGCTGGATTTGAACTCGGGTCCTCCTGGCTCTGGGTCCAGTGCTCAGTGCACTGCCACCAGCTGCCTCAGGGGCAGAGCCTCTCCTTTAGAGGCTTTTGTGGGGCATGAAGCCTAGTAGCCCACGTCTTTTGTTGCAGCACCAGTGACTAGAACAGTAGTATAGTGGAGTCTGGTTACTAGTTCCCCTTCTCTAAATCCGGAGCATGTTCAGCTATACCCCCTTGTTTCACCTTCATGCTTCCCCAGGCCCAAACTCTGCTTGCCCTCATGCTGCCCATGGGCCTTTCGTCTTGCAAACTTCACACTCATTTCTATTTCCTGCACATCAGGAATCTGACCTGTTTATAAGCCGAGATCCTGATGCTAATTATTATCATTTGGAGGAAGGAAGCAGTGTTAAATCCCTGATCCATTGGCCAGGAAAAGGGAACGGTATCAAGTTTAACATTTCCCTGATCGGCTCCCCACAGGGCCATCTGACTGTCACTACCCAGATCTTGGGGAAACACTATACGGTCCGTCATTCTGCTATGGGTCCTCAGGTGCCGTTTTCTTCCCAATATGTGGTTGCCCGAGTCTTTCTCCTGAATAAATATTTAATAATTCAAAGAGAGCCTGTTTTCAAGCCATTATCACATTGCTGAGTGATGGGGGACTAAGTGTGCAGTAATGTGACTTACAGGGCCTTTTGGCGAGGAAGGCTCTATATTTGAGTAAATGGGAATTTATATGCCTGCTTTTGCCATTGCTCCTTGGTATCTCTGTTATACTAGCCAATGGAAGAAATCATTCCATTCTCCTAGCTAGCAAGCAATTCTGGGCAGAAAAGGAGATTAAAGCTTTGGGTGAAAAATGGGGCAGGAGATTATATATTGTTAGCAGTTTTCTGTGTTTCTTTAGAATCAGTCATAGAATGTTAGAGACAGAAGGGTTCTAGCCCAATTTCTATATTTTACTAGTTCAGCGTAATTCAACAAACATTTACTGAACACCTACTTTGGTTTTTTGTTTGTTTTGCGGGGGAGGCAATTAGGGTTAAGTGACTTGCCCAGGATCCCACAGCTAGTAAGTGTCTGAGGCTGGATTTGAATTCAGGTCCTCCTGACTACAGGCCCGGTGCTCTATCCACTGCACTCCCCAGCTGCCTCTGAGCACCTACTTTGTGCAGGAAAAAACCATAACTTTCCTGTGTTGATGCCCCAGTCAGTGGTGAGTCACCTTGCCTTTGTTCAGACATTCACAGAATTACTCTTTCTCAGTCAACTGTGGAGCCACAAAGGAAGTTAGCTGTATGGCTTTGTAGTTGGAACCTATTGCCCAGAGTCCCATCTCTGAGTTCAGCTGGGCCCAGTCTAATCTGGGGAACTATTCCCATAACATACTCTTTTTGACTTGGGCTCCTGCCAAGGGTTCCCCGAGGAACATCTCCACAGAAAGGTAAAAGGATCTTCAATTCTCATGCAAACACTAAAGCAAATAGTACGTCATCCACAGGACAGAATTTATTTCACTTGATGGAAAACACAGACTTATACCCAAGCCCGGCAACAGTGAAAATAACTCCTTTCCTCTCTTGAGGCGTAACTCCCACAAGGACCCCTAGAGAGGCAGCACAGAGAAGTGGAAGGAGCGTGCCACTTAACATCCTGGGGCCTACGTCCAGCACAGAACTCACTGTCTTCTCCCCAGTGACCTTTCCTATCTCTGTCTGGCGCACTGCCATCCCCACCGTCACCCGAGTCTTCAGCCTCATTGTCCTCTTTGACGCCTCACCTTCCTTCATGCCACATGCCCATCACTTGCCAAGTCTCATCAGCTCTTCCCCACAGCGTCCGTTCCCTCTTCCTCCTTCTCTCCGCTCACATGGACAGTACCTGAGTTAAGGCCCTCATCACCTCCCATGTGAACTGTTGCAAACACCTCCTGACTGCTCTCCCTGCCCTAAGTCTTCACTCTCTGCAGACCATGCTTGACCATGCTCCACCCAGCTGCCGGAGCGACTAAAGCACAGATCTGACTGTGTCGATGAGATCCTCCGTAAAATCCAGTGGTTCTGCACTGCCCCTGTAGTAAAATACAAATTCCTTTGATTGGTACCTAAGACCCTTCTCCATCTTCACACTAACCTCACCATATGTCAGGCCACGTTGATCCAGCTAACCTTACTTTTCTTCCTCCATGATAGTCGGGTGTGTCTTATCACCATGCCTTTGTATAGGCTGTACCCCATTCCTGGAGTGCATCCCCTCTTCACCCCCTCCTCTTAGAATCCCAATCCACTTCACAGCTCATCCCAGTCAGAGAGTCCTGATCTCCTCAGCCACTAGTGCTCCCGCCACTCCCAAATTACCTTGTATTTATTTCTGTTATACTTAGGTATAGATATGTTGTCTCCCTAGATAGGCCCGGAAGCGCCCTGCCACAATGATTATTTCATTCTTTTTGTATCCACCGCTCTTAGCATGGTGCTGACATGTCACAATTACTCAGTAAATGTTTGTTGAATCGTTGATCTTGGGAGCAAGAGGAAGAATGAAGGAGGAATAGGATCGGTGCTTGGGATGGATGAATGAGAAAATCATAAATGATGACAGAGAACAAGCACAACTCCTATATAGCTTTTGGTCTCATTGTTGGAATGAGCTCTAGATTGGGAAGAACTGAACAAAAATGGTTAGTAATGGGTTTAAATCCAACACAGCTGAGGGGATGACAAGGAACCCAGTTGTTCTCAGTGAGTATCAAGGCCTGGAAAACTTTTGGGAGGACTGATTCCTGAAGCCACTCTCAATGGTCTTTGAAAAATTGGATAATCGTGGGAACTGCTGCAGAACTGGAAACAATATCCCAGTGTCCAAAAAAGGTTGGAGAGGTGTATTGATTCTTCAGACTATCGGACAGTGAGCTTGACCTCAATTCCAGGAAAAATGCTAGCATGCATTATTAAAGGGCTGATGTGTGAGCACTTAGGGAGAGTGGCGATCACTTTGAGCCGGTGTGTGTCAGGTCAGACTGATTCCATTTCCCTTTTGATAGAGTTACTAGACTGATAGAACAGGGAAATGACCGAGGTAGGGGTCTGTCTGAACTGTAGCCGGGGATTCCCCCAAGTCTCCCTGTGGATAGAACAGAGTCATGGATTTAGAGCTCATTGAATAACTAGACCCAAGAGTAGCAGATCATGGGTAAGGGTCACTCTAGAGAGAGGTCTCTAGTGTAATGCTGAAAGGCTCTGTCTTCAGGTCTGGTTTCTTAGGTGTTTTTATCATTGATTTGAATGAAGGCCACGTGTCAAGTGAGTCTTTTGTGAATAGCATGAAGTCAGTAATGATAGCAAATGAGGTTAATCTGGCGTGCTCAACTTGGTGCTGTTGTACAGAACTATACACAGCAGATAAAAGTTACAGGGAGGCCAGTTTGGGGTCAGCTTTTGGAAACTGTCCATAATAATTCCTGCTGCTCTCAGTTGGGGATGACTGGATGTCTTTAAGCAGCACCTAACCATTTATCAGAATGCTATAGAAGGTATTCACCACTGAGCCCTTCTAAATTTACAGTTCTCTGACCCTAATATGTTGGACAAAAGACTGTGATAGACTGCAATGCTGGACCAATTTGAATAAATGTAACACAGATAAACATAAACTCTTGCACAAGTAAGGATAGGGGCCATGCATGGGGATTCGAGAGCAGGGATTTTCCACTATGTTTGTGTCATGGCCCCCTTCGGCATTCTGGTGAAGCCTCTGGGTCCTTCTCTCTTAATGTTTTTAAATACCCAAAGTAAAATCTATCCAATCACCACAGCTTGCGTAGAGAATACAGCCAATCCACCGCCCCCCCCCAACCTTCCAGTCTAACCTCTAGTGGAATGTGTCTTCCAAGAGAAGAGCTATAACTCTGACACATGACTGTTATTTTTACCCTGTGATATATGGGTCTTCTTGGTTCTGGAAGCACATCTGGAACTTAAGGATCAGTTACATTCTTGCCTGACCCTCCCAGTAATGCGTGACTGAAGATCATTCCCACTGTTAGTAGAATGAGCTGAGCGGGACCCAGGGTAAAATTTCTTAATTTGATTAAAAGGTATTTTGTCACTGCTAAACATGTGTTTGACATGAGATTTGAATCCAAGCTAATGAACACAAAACGACTCTTCTCAGACACTCAGTCAGTGTAGTCTTTTCCAGGATAGACCAAGGTTTATGCTTTCCTCTCTCCTCTATAGGAGGATTTTTAATGCTGGAAGAAGACAGTATTTCTTAAAAGACAGTTAGGTGGCCTCACCCCAGAAGTCACATCACAGACATTATCAAGATGCCGTTGGGATAAAGCCTGGGACACTTTGCACACTGTCTGCCATGGGCTTAATGAATCTTTAGTGATTCAGATCTCAGGTCTGTCTGTTTTCTGTTCGGTCGATGGAGTGAGTTGAATTGAGTATCTGCCATGTGCTCAGCAGTATACTGGTTAATGCAAGAAGTGTAAACCTTTCAAGGGGTTTGCCGTCCGGTTGGCCCAACAAAATTCACCCACAAGACTCACCTGCAAGTGAAAGATCAACACAAGACAGGATGGAAGTGGAACTTCAGGAGCTATCATCGTGGGCTCAAGTATTGAAGAAAAGGCTTCAGTGAGAACGCATTTGAGCCAGATCCTAAAAGAGGGGTTGTATTTGAACAGGTGGGGAAAAGATGCAGTGCATTCTAGACAATGGCCAGGTCGTGGGAAGGGAGCCAATAGAAGGTGTGCTTGGTTTTAGTTGGGCCAGTTTATGGAGGACACTGATGCCAGGAAGGGGATTAATTCAAAAGACAAGTAGGGAGCTATTGTATGTTTTGTAGCCATGGTGATTAGTACGAATCTATTGGCTATGTGCAGGTGAAATTAGAAAGCAGGGAGACTGGAGGCAGAGCATATTGTGGTAGTATTCTAACAGCCCTTGTGTATGGTGATCAGAGCAGAGACTACTGTGGGGGTCTTTGAAATAGCCAAGGGACAAATGAATACATTTGAAGGGGTAGATAGACAAGACTGACAGATTAGAAAAGAAGGACAAAGAAATGGGAGAGGTCCCATGACTCAGACCTTTCTAGCTGAGGACCAGTGGAAAACGGAGTAGGAACATTAGTTAGGGAGAGGGAAGATGATTTGAGTTGGAAGGAACCTTGGATTGCATACTTGAGTAGGAATCTCTTCTGTGCTTCCCTAGACAATCTGACCTTGATTTAAGCCCCTCCAGGGATAGAGAACTGCCTACCTTAGTGGGGAACTTCTCTGTGGACCTCCGTGGATTCTGATTAGAAGGGCTTGTTAGCTCACCACACAAGTAACCATCATCGTTAGGGATTACACTTAATGTCTGGTTGATGACTTCAGTCTCAGACATTTCAAAGTGGCCGCAGTAAAATGATGGTGTTCCATGGCTATTGAGAAGTACTTGACAGGTTAGAAGGGAAGGCTGGAGAATCAGTATAAAAGTGATGGATGATGCCTTCGGAGGGAACGAACGGTTTGACAGAGAACCTTATTGAGAGAAGAGGCCAAAGGACCATGAAGTGAGCTCTGTGGGATTCTTACAGGGAGGTGGCCAGATGAATAGCCTGAAATGTAAATATATCGGGGCCTAAAGGGTTTCACCACTCCAGATGTTCATTTCCTCCATCGACACAGATCAGGATCTCCTTATCAAATAGCCTTCATGAGCTATGTGGCCAAAAAAGGCCCACCTGGTCCCCTCTCCCCCAGAAGTGACCCTCACCTCTAGGCTTTTCCAGCTTGGGGGAGCCCCAGGCTCAAGCTGCAGGTGGCATAGCCTTTGGGAATCCAAAGGCATTTCTGTACCAAAATGTGACTTCAGGAGATCCCAGCATTACCTGTGGTGGCCATGCTCTTTCCAGTCAATAGGCTCCTGACTTCTTTCCCAACTTTTTGCTTTAGAAACAGCCATATTATGAGCCTATCAAAGGAGATCAGAGTAAGACATATTGTATTTGAAGTGAAGGATCTTTGAAAAGACCATGCAGTATTCATTAAGTAAGAGTATTTTCTTGTGTGGTTTGGATTTTGTGGGGAAGAAGAAGGGGAGAGGGCATGACAACACCATCTCCAGCTTCCTCCTGGTAAGGAATTCAGTTGTACTTTTTTTTAAAAATGTTCTTCATGAGGGACCTGGTAAAATGTATTTCATTAGTCAGCACATCACAACATGCTACTTAGCAAGTTACTTTTTTTTTTAATTAAAAAAGGGAGCTAACAACAAGAAATTCAGCTTTCCTTCTCTTTTCAGTTGTGGCTATAAATACAGATGAAGGGGAAAAATGGAGAATTTGTGCTGTGGAGCATGGGGAAGATGGGACTGCTTCTTATCTTCATCCCTTTTCATTTGCCTTGGAATTTTTACATCCCTCTGCTCCCTAATAGGTTCTCACAGGCCTCCCCACAAATCAGTTGGTTGTGTTGGGCTTCCAGAAGAGCAAAGAGCAAAAAGAGAATAGGAGCTTCAGGGTTAGGAAGGCCCTCCCATAAGGGCAGCAGCCCCTGCCCTGAGCATACAGTGCTGAGTGCTCTGCTGCCTGACAGGAACATCTTTCTGTTGTCAAGGCATTCGTGCAGCCAGCAGGATGGGCCCAAAATCTTACTTGTTGAAGGAAGAGATTATTATGGTACCATGAGGGAAGAGGAGGGAGAAAAGGAGGAGAGTTTCTGGCTCTCGCCCTTGAGCTGTAAATTCTCAAGGACTCTCTTATAAATCTCCCAGAATCACTGTGAAAAATCCACATTCTATTGGAGAGCAGTGTAGGGCCATCAAATAGTAATTTCTGAAGGTCCCCCCCACCCACCAGACACTGGGGAAAAAACTGCAGAATAAAACTGCAAAGTAAATCTCCATCTGAACAGTGTTGTTTTTCTTCTTTAGTACAAAGGAAGTTAGGTTTTCTGGTCCTCCCCACTACACATCTCTCTATTTTCCTTCCGCCTCTCTTTACCACTCTTCCCATCTCCTCCTGCGCTCTGCTCCTGTTCTCTATTTCTGACTCTCCCTCTCTCCCTCCCTCTTTCCCTCTCTGTTTCTCTCTCCATCCCTTACTCTCACTCTCCTCCCTCTTTTTCTCTCCCTCCATTTCCCTTTTTTTCCTCCCTTCCTCTTTCTCCCTCCGTCCTTGTCTTCTCTGTCTCTCTCATACACACACACACACACACACACACACACACACACACACACACACGTGTCCATATACACACTCACTGCTTCTCTCACCCTGTGGCTCTTATTCCATGAGGAAATTTTCTTGACTATGCCCTCTCTGAGGATATTCACTGAAAGACACCCAAAGCTGAATGTCTATTTTAAAATAAAGTTGTCAATAAATGGTGGCAAGGAAAAGGGGAGCTCTGGTTACCAAGGCTACGGATGAATTTTTAAGAAACCATCTCCCTCCTCCTTCAGTCCCCAGATGGATGTCTTACATAACCGCACTTGGAAGTTGCGTGTGGTTCACATTGCAGACCCCCTCCACTATGTCACAGGCCACATTGGACCATGTTCATTCGAAGCCTTGTCTCATTTCTCATTGCAGAGGGCCAGTTGAGAGTGGACGCTAATGTATCTGTGCATCATCCTGGGGAGCCTTTGGGAGTTAGGACTGAAGTGAAGAATCTCAACAGCATAAGATTCTTGGCCAAAGCAATAGGTAAATGTCATGTCACTCCTCGATTTATGATTTTCCAAGTAGCCTGCCTTGAAGGTTCATCATGGGCTGGAAAGATTTTTTTTCTTTTTTTCTTTTTTTTTTTTGCTAACTTGGTTAAAAGGTGTTTTCTTGCTTCTTTTCCCTTAGAACAGAGGCTCCTTACAAAGCAGGCAATCGTCATGCTCCGTCAGTCAACAGGCTTTTATTAAGCACTTTCCATGTATATTTCAGACACTGTGCTGTGTGGGTGGAGAAAGGGATATAGAAAGAGATGTTGGAAAGATAGATTCTCCCCATTGTGGGGGTCTGATGAGTAATAAATGCATCCTAATTAGAGTAGCACATTTTGTAAAATACGCGCACTGTTTGCCAGTGGCAAATGGGCAGCAGTCGATTCCAAAGTGGGAGAAGGGTTTCAGTCCAGCCTGAGTTGGGGGTGGTGCCTTTCCCCAAGCCCTGGGTTAGCTTAACAAGATGCTGTGTTCCTGCCTAGGGGCATCGTTGTCTTTCCTGAGATGGGAGAAAGGACAGAGAGTGAGACACCATGTACCGGGAGTCTTGTTCTTTCATTGATTTTGTTAAGTGCAGACAGATTGGGATGAAGGAGCTTGAGTGATCGGGACACTATGTCTGTGTTTAGAAAAGGGGTGCACTTGAGCTTCAGGCTGGGTGAGGACAAGGGGAAATGACCCAACTGGGACTATAGGATGATATTCTCAAAGCAGTTAGGGCTCAGAAAAGGGCATTCAGAATCCTTTGGTCTGGTCCCCAAAGACCTTAGTCCACGAAGGTGCTGTCGTAGCCAAAATAATCAGTAGAATTCTGGGTGGCATCAGGGAGAGCATCAGAAAGAAAACAGGAAACATCATCTCTGCCTCCTATAAAGACCTAGTTCAGCCAGACTTGGGATTCCATGGGTAGTTCTGAGCTATAACATTTAAAGAGACTTAACAGACCTGGAGGAAAAGTTCAGAGAAGAGCATTTAAAAGTGGTCAAGGTGGTGTGGTAGGATTGGGGGATGAGGACAGACAAAGAGATTGGACTCTCATGTCTGCATAGTCAGAGTCTGAATAATAAGGGATATGGATAGGGTCAAGTTTCCAGAACAGAATAGAAACTTGAAAGAAGGAACTTTGGGATAAACGAAGAAGCAAATCTCCTTTACACAGCGGATGGCAAACTTGTAGAACTCATTAGTCCAGTACTTAGTAAAGTCAGAAGAATGAAGGTGCTTCCAAAAGGGGTTTCATGAATTTATGGATTAGTAAGTCAATCAGTGAACAGGCATTTATTAAACACCTACGTTTTTGCAGGCTGTGGGGACCAGCAGACTCTCGACCCAGGCTCCTCCAGCAGTGGGAAATAGCAATAGTGAATAGGAAATAGGCGAGCAATAGCTGACAGTATAGCATTTTAAAATGTGCAAAGCTCTTTCCATAAATTATCTTTCTTTTTATTTTATTTTATTTTGTTTTTGGTAGAGATTCTGGGGATCTAAGCCAGGGCCTCACACACCATGCATTATCTCATTTGAGCCTAACCATAACCCTATGAGACAAGCTCTCTGGTATTATCCCTATTTGACAGATGAGAAAGCCCAAATTAGGTGACTTGCCTGGCATCATACAGTTATGTGAGATTTGAACTCAGATCCTCCTAACACCAGTACATCATAGAGTGCTACTTTTTTTTTTTTTTTTTTTTTTTAGCGAGGCAATTGGGGTTAAGTGACTTGCCTAGGGTCACACAGCTAGTAAGTGTTAAGTGTCTGAGGCCGGATTTGAACTCAGGTACTCCTGACTCCAGGGCCGGTGCTCTATCCACTGTGCCATCTAGCTGCCCCCGAGTGCTATACTTTTAAAAATCTGAACCTGAAATTAAGCTGACATTTAAAAAAATGATTTTGAGCATGAAATAAATCGAGACCTGGGTTCAGATTGTGTGTGAGACTTTCTCCACCCCTTAGATGTAACTATGGCAATAAGCAGTTTGTAGACTACAGAACTGTTATTTAACATGTTTAGGTATTCTTAAGTAGCTAAAACAAATATAAATAGAGTAAGTAAGACAGATATTGGTAGAACTGATATACATGCTATATTATAAACTCATCTGGATAACTGAAACCATCAACTCAATTCCGATTGTGGTTAGGTATCTCCCAAACAGCCTAAAGGTCAAATACCAAAAGTAGTAACTTTTTTTTTGTGTGTGTGGGGCAATGAGGGTTAAGTGACTTGCCCAGGGTCATACAGCTAGTAAGTGTCAAGTGTCTGAGGCCAGACTTGAACTCGGGTCCTCCTGAATCCAGGGCCAGTGCTTTATCCACTGCGCCATCTAGCTTCCCCCCAAAATAGTAACTTCTGAGCTGAAAGGGAACACTCAGAGAAAAGTTGGAACATTAGATACTACAAGAGCAAATTCAAATGCTAGCTTGCCATCAGGTCTAAGAAACCATCTAACCAACATTCATCTATTCCTCTTGCAATCATCTGGTGCAAAACTAGTGGTTTCCAGCAACCAAGGAGGCGTCATGTTATGTGGAAAAATGAGATCCAAAGGGTTAGGAATTTGGATGATGAAAGACTGGTGGTTTCTTTCTCTCTATTTCATACTTATTGTGCATGTACCACTTGGGTTGTGTTTCATGTGTGGGAGGAGTCATTGTGTCTAAATATCTGTGGATCCTGAGGCTCAGGGTCTTTGTGTCCTAGACCCGAGACCGGCTTTATTGGGAGACAGGCTCCCTCTCTCAATAAACCTGTTTTCTTTGGTTTTTCTTCCTCTAACCCTGCGACTTAGAAATTTTTGCAACAAGATCCCCCTGCCAACACTTAGCTTTCTAGCTGTCCATGGGCAAGTAAGCTGCTTTATCTCCCCAGCCTCAGATTCCTTACTAGCAATACTAGAGGTCAGATTCCCCTGGAATGCTACCAGTAGCGCCCACCTCGTGAGGTCAAGTGAGATAACAGATGTAAAACATTTTGCAAACTTTCAGGATAGCAAATGTTACTTTGTTTTAATGTATTTTCAAGGAAAACTAGCAGGAATGAGGGGACATTTCCTCATCTTTTTTTTTTCTTTTTTTTTTTTGGTGAGGCAATTGGAGTTAAGTGACTTGCCCAGGGTCACACAGCTAGTAAGTGTCAAGTGTCTGAGGCCGGATTTGAACTCAGGTCCTCCTGAATCCAGGGCCAGTGCTCTATCCACTGCACCACCTAGCTGCACCTTTTCCTCATCTTTTGAGGGTGACTTTCTGTGAAACATCCCTCGTGCCATTGCAAAATTTTGGAACCATAAGGGAACTATTCCTTGGCACAGAGGCATTAGATAGGGAAGACTTCTAGTAAGGTTGATCAGCCATTTGAGAGGCATAAACACCTGAGCCAGATGACATAAGCCACAGGATCTAGCGCAGTGTTCTTAGTCTTCAGAGCCTACCTAAGACCCTTGTTTTTCCTTCTTCTTCCCCCCTCTTACAACCGCCCTTTTGGCCAACAGCCTACATCAAGGAGGACAGGGAGAGGAGCAGAAAAGGACACCAAGTGATTCTATTGCTTCTGTGTAGCTCAGATTTTTTTTTTAAATGGGGTTTGGTGAGAAGACTAAAGCTGTTAGCAGAAGGAAGTTTGGGAAATTATATTCAGATTTCAGTTAACCAAGACTTGCCTTTGGGCTATGGGGGGAAGTCCATCATATCTCATGAAATAATTAGTTCAGTAATCCTCTTCCTTGTGATACTTGGGCATCATTAGGATGTTTTTTAAAGGTTCTTTCTAATGAATGCCTTCCTGGCAGTGGAAGGTGTTAGAGAATTTATAGTGTGATCCCATGATAGTAAATCACTTTGTTTCTCTTAGACTATGAAATTCAGAGACAGATTGAAGAACTTCAGAATGGAGGCAAAATCCTGAATGAAACTCGAGCATTTGATGAGAAACTTGGGTGAGTTCGAATTGAAAATCATTAGGGAGGGAGAGAATTGGGGCGGGGGAGGCAGCTTTTAGGGTCTGACCAAAATGAAAGTAACCCAAGTGTCTGTGCTGGGAGTCCCAAGTCCAGTGGGAACCATGGCCAGGCTCCCTGGCCTCAGGGGCTTCAGGTCCCATTGCCTCTTGATTATCAGATGGATCTTAAAAATGTATCCATGGTGATGAGTGAGATGAGCAGAACCAGAAGAACATTATACACAGTATCATCAACATTATGTGTTGATCAACTGTGATAGACTAGATTCTTCTCACCAATACAATGGTACAAGAAAGTTCCAAAGGACTCATCATGGAAAAGGCTCTCCAAATCCAGGGGAAAAAAAAAGAACTGTGGAATATGGATGCTGATTGAACCATACTATTTCTTTTGGTTTTAGTGCTGTTGTTTTTCTATTTTGAGGTTTTTCGTCATTGCTCTGATTGCAGAAATATGTTTAATGTTATTATATATATATGTGTGTGTGTGTGTGTGTGTGTGTGTGTGTGTGTGTGTGTGTGTGTGTGTGTATGTATATAAAAAAAACCTATATCAGGAAAAAAATATGTATCCACAGCCTCTGGATCCTCTCTTCTTGGTGTGTATTCCTGGTTTATAAATCCTTGCCTTGTCTCCCTTCATTGCTTTATTTTCCCCATCTAGTGTCTGCCTTAGACCTCAGAGACTATTTACTTACTCCTCTGGTTTTCTGGCCTTCATCTTGTAGGCTGACGACATTGCTTTTCCCATTTTTTTTTTTTCATTTTCTATTCCCCCCATTCTTTGTCTGGCTTCCATTTTGAAACATGCAGAGATGGGCCCTTGGTGAGGGAATCAGGAATGAAGAGATCTGGGGTTCTGAGCTGGCGATTGGAGAGGAGCAGGCGGCACCAAAGAAAGTCATCTCTTTAATGTTGACTGACCCCTTTATTTTTGTTCCAGGTGTACTGTGTCCATGCGGGATAAAGAAGGAAAGCAAGACTACCGGTAGGAAGCTTCTCTCGTCTCCTGCTATTCTGATTTGTGTGGAATTTGGTTCCGTTGTGTTGGATATACACACACAAAAGCAGCAACTTCCTCATCTGCCATCAGTTCTGGAGATGGTGTTGGTGGTACTGGTGTCTTTGTTGTCACATGGTAGAAAGTATAGACGTTCTTCCTTCCCAGTCTTAGTAAATACAGGGCATCCCAAAAGTTTTAGTGTGGTTTTGAGACTCAGTAGTTTAAAACTTCCCTAAGACTTTAAGGCCTCCTTGTATGTACTAAGGAGCCCAGAAGACATGGTTTCTGAGTCCTGCCTGTGTTCAGACATGGGCTCAGTGACCCTGGGAAGTTGGTGTAATCTCTCAGGGCCCCAAGCAGCCATCAGAGCTACCAATCTGCCCTGGTAGAGGGAGCCTCCTCAGCGGGGAGCTCCCTCCCTGAACCAGAAAAGCTGTAGGTCCGGGCAACAGCAACTAAGAGCTGGCTAATAGGTCACTGAGTTGATGATTCAGTAGCATAAAAAAGAATTGTTTTATTGTAATCCAGGTTAGTGAAGAGCCTGCTTCCCTATGAACACTTAAAAGTGACTAGGATTCTCACTTCTGGATTCCTGCATATTCATGTATGCACTAAAACTCTCCAAAGGAAGGGGAGGAATGGGTTCCCTGGAGTTCCTGCAAAACCTTTTTTCCCCCACCCATGATAGCTGAATGTCAGTTCAAGCTTTTTAAATATAAACGTGCTTATTTGTGAAATATTGGGCTAAAAACCTGAGCAAACGAGCCTAGAACAGTGTCCAGAAAAACCCAAATAATAAGGCATGTGTAGGAACTGTTGGTTTTCCCAGGTCTTTGCCTATTGCACATCAAGCAACGGCCTGTGTTTAAACCCTTCCTCTGTGTGACCTTGGGCAAGTATCTTGATTTCCCTGGACCTCAGTTTCATCATCTGTAAAATGGGGGAGTTGGACTGCATGGTCTTGTTGGGTCCCTTCTGGCCCTCGGTCTGTGATCCTATGAGTGTGTCAGAGGGTTGGTACTGCTGCCATTCATGACTTGTAGAGCTGTGAGAGATCTCAGGAACCATCCTTCTGATTTTATAGATGAAAACTAAGGCCCAGGGCAGTTACAAGTGACTGGCCAGCATCCCACCCCCAGTAAGTTGTCAGGAAGTGTGTTCGATGCCGGGTGCTCTGCCCCCGGGGCCGGTCGTCTTTTTACTTCTGGGAATGGCACTTGAGGGTTAGGCTGGAGAGGAGGAGCCAAGACCTGGATGGGGCCAGAGACCCTCTTCTCAGGGGAGGGCGGCTCTGCTTGCAGGCCTGTGGAGTGGCCGTTCCAGTCTCAGTGGTCTTTCAGCCTGGGGGCTGCCTTCTTTCCCAGAATGATTTTGTTCTGTGGTGCTGCTCCCCGTTAGTCTACTTTGGGTATCTCCCGAGCATGGCAGCCTTGTTCTTCACTCTGTAGGGGATTTCATCAAGACCATTCGGATGAATAGCGGAGGAGGCTCAGCCAGCACTCACCGTTGCAGGCAGCCTTGAGGTGGAGCCCTCTTTACCATCTCTTCTCTTTGGCTCAGACTCACAGCACCAGTCAGGCATGGAGGGGATGGGCTTCCTCGACCTTAAATTTATGAGCTTGGAGCCCCTCCTTGTTCTGCATCAAGCATGGTTAGATAACCAGGGAGGGAGAAACAGACAATCTCCGTGCCTGAGGTGGAGACTCTTCTTGCAGGAGTTCTTGAGCCAGGCATGGAGTTTTTAAACTCCAAACCCCATCATTCCTCGCACCCAAGCTAGTGGCAGCAAACACACTGATGATGATGAGGTGAGTTCCTGGGAGACAAGAGGCCCGATGATCCAGCATGTTTGACGGTGATTGTGCAAACGCAGTGATGTCCTTACCGTGGGATAGGGAGCTGGGCTGTACCTGTGGATGGGGGACTCCTTGGAGAGAAAACTCCCATTAACCAATCAGTGCAGGCCAGCACCTTTTCTGCAACCTCCTGCCTTAGAGAGTTTCCAGAAGCAATGAGAGATTAAGTGACTTAGCAGGAGATATCAGAGGCAGGGCTAAGGCCCACTCTCTCCACTGAGTCACACTTCCATGCCTTTGTTCTCATTCCCCCATTGTTATTGTTATTTCTCATAAACACTGAATCCTCAGATCCGTTCCTAAGCAGTTTCTTCCTTTTGCTTAGGTTTATGCCAGAGCCCAATCTTCCCCCATTGATCCTGTATGATGCTGAGTCCCTGCCCGTGGCTGCAGACCCCCAGCAAGTGGTGAATATCGATTGGATTCGAGAGAGACTTCCCGAGCTCCCCAGCGTGACCAGAGACAGGCTTGTTGAACAGTACGGGATTCTGCCTGAACACAGCTTCGCCCTATTGGTAAGTCTATTGATCAGTTGCTAAAATAAACCTGACCGCATCTGGTTTCAGCAGCTGAGAAAACACTCTCTGAAGAGTCACATTAGCCGACTGTCAGCTTTCATGTCCTTGGAGCTGGGAGCACGCCAGCAGAATTCTTAGGTTTTTCTATAGATGTTCGAGAAGGCTGGGGAGTAACCCTTTTTCCTCTCTGTGAGGGCAGGAAACTAGAAAATTTGAGCCTTGTGATTATTTCTCCCCTGTAAAAACGGCCAGCTGCGAACAGCATTCAACCAGGCAAGCTTGCATCATAGACAAGCCCTTCCCAGGTGACTGCAGCAGAAAGGAATATGAGCATCTAGCCAGCAGTTCTTGATGCTTGCGTCTGTATCGAATCATGGCAGGGTCTGGTGAGGTTTTCAGTTCTCAGAAGCCAGCTCTTTATTTTCCTGAGTGCAGGTATAAGAAAAGACTGACTCCAATGGCCATTATGGAAATTTTGGCCTAAGACTATATTAAATAGGCCATGGGAGACTGGGAATCCATTTAAAGGAGCTGTTCCTGGCTCCTCTAAAATTGTGCTTCTCTCTCTTTGGGGAGTCAGCTACAACTTTGATGCTCTATTAGATTCTAGGTGTCATGCTTTAGGAAATTGGTTCATGTCCAGAAGATGGCGTCCAAGATGGTGGAGGGCCTTGAGATCATGCCACATAAGGAAAACTCCCTGGGGACACAACAGCTGTCTCCAAGTATGGGAAGGGTTATATTTGTTGTGCGTGGCTAAGAGGGCAAGTAGAAATGAAGGAAGGAAGTTGTAACGAGGCAGAGTTAGGCTTCATGTAAAGAGAAAGCTACAAAAGTGCAGGGGGAGAGCGTGGCTTCCCCACACCAGAGGTCTCCAGGCAAACCCTGGGGGACCCACCAGAGGTCAGGGGTGTTTCAGAAGCGAGGTTTCTTCCAGTGTGGGTTTAACTGAATGGCCGCTGAGATCCTCTCCAACCCTGAGAATCAGTGTTTCTGTAATTCCTCTTCTTTTTGCATCAGATGGCATTGGTAAGTTTTCTGCCCTGGTGTAGGTATAGAGTTGTCACAGTGGTTTTCTGATTGTCTGAAAGGGGGTGAGCACACTCCTGACAAGTGGTCCTCCTTTTGAGAGACTGCGTGGGTGCCATTCTCCTTATTACTGCTGTGGCAAAACCGAATGAAAAACCAATGCTCATACTTTTAATGAGTTACTATTAAGCATTCGCAGGATTTAAAATGAACATTTATATGCTAGCTAGACACTGATATCCTACATTTATGTGTGCATGCATGCAAACATACACATGTCCCCACTTCCTCATCCATTAATGAGCTGGTTTGCATACTTGGAGTTCACAGATTAAAGACACAATTTTAGTGCAAGTAATTATTGTAATCATAATTTATGTAGCACCTCTTATCCTGAAGCAGCTTAAATCTCAAATATTTTTCATAGATCGATTCAACTAAATTGAGTTTCTGCCAAACCTAGTCTCCCCCACCATCCTGCCCCCAGAATTTCTGGCCAAGCCAAAATACCACTGAATAAGAGTCCTCTATTTTATTACATACTTGCTAACTCACTGGGATTGGAGGGAGAAGGGGAGAAAATCATATTCTTCATCAGCAGCATCAATTATCTACCTTCATTTGGCACTGCCCCAGCTGGACAAAGCAAGTCTTTTAAGATAATGTAGGGCAGATAGGAATTGATACATCTTTTCTTCTGTTCCCAACATTGTGATTTCTGAGAATAATATATAAGTGTGTCTGTTCCCTCAGCTTCTTCCTTAGGAGGGAAAGGGCTTTGAAGGTTGACTAGCCATCTCAAAAAAGTGATAAAAACCATTAATTCAGTAGTTAATTCAGTGATAAGTACCTGTTATGGGGCAAGCATTCTACTGGTTCTGGAGTTGCAGATTTTTTTTTAAGTCTTCCCTCACGAGGCTTACACTCCATTGGGTTATGCAACATGAACACAGAAAAGTTAACACAAAATACATGCAGAATAATTTCTTGGGAGGAGTGGGGATCAGAATAGATTGGCATGAGAAGTAGTCTATGAGCCAAGCTTTGGAGGAAATCAAGGCTTTAACCGGGGGAAATGAAGAGGAAATGCATTCCAGGCACAGGAGGTAGGGGTGGGGGTAGGGGGGTGGAAAATGTCTCTTCACCTTCAGGTACATTGCCTGAAAGCACATTCCTTGGGTACCACAAGAATCAGACTTTCTTCTCATGGTTTAAGAATTGGGTTTTGAGAAACATAAGTTTCTCAATTTTAATATCAATGGTGTTTTTAGTATCTCAATCTCTTTAGAATATCAGTTGATTGGTATCAGTTAATTATCTTTATGAAATTGTCACACAGTATCGATATTTTTTTTTATTTCTTTTTTGGCGGGGCAATGAGGGTTAAGTGACTTGTCTAGGGTCACACAGCTAGTAAGTGTCAGACACTTGTCTGAGGCCAGATTTGAACTCAGATCCTCCTGAATCCAGGGCCAGGGCTTTATCTACTGCGCCACCTAGCTGCCCCTCAATTTTAATATCTATCAGATCCCAGACTTGTGATTTGTGTCTTCTGAGTTGGGAAGCATGTACTCATTTGGGGCAGAGGGAGGGGTTGGGTTGGGTTGTTTGTTTTTCATATAGTTAGCACATAATACATAAACTCTGCTTGGTGACATGGGCATCTACTGACATTACAAACCAAACTTCCTCAGTTTGACATGTCTGCAGATATTAATGGTGAAGTGAGAGGGGAAAGGAAATTGAGTGATTCATGCAAATTGTTTTTCCTGAAATTAGGCTGTCTCTGTGACTTTGCAGTCCCCCAGAAGCTGAACTACCCAGAGCACACCTGAAAAATGATATTTCCCTGGTTTTTTTCTGCCTGCATCAGAAACACAACAGATTGCTGAGAGGGGCAGATGCACCAATCTAATGAACCATCTTTCAATTTAAAGAGTGCCCAAGAGTATTCATTAAATAAATAGCAGTGGTAGGAGGGGTGCTTTCCAAAGCATCAGAGCTCCGTGCTTTCGGCAGAGAATCTCTTCTGATTAGTCTGAGCAATCTACACACTTACGGACCGTTACCTTTTCCCACCCACCTATACGTTGGGTAGCAATGGCAAGGGACTAAAGTTCAGAATTAAACTTTCCTTTCATCCGTGCTGTTATTGGTTGTGTGATATAGACTATCCTATTACAGTGACGGTTATGTTATTTACATCGCCCTTAACAGCTGCAAAATGGTTTGTCTTTATTTCTGCCGCTGCTTATTATGGTCACATGCCAAAATCAGTAATGACTCACTATTATTGATATTAATAAAACATTCAGGGAGATGGATTTCAGTTTCCCAGAGGTCATCTCTGCAAAGACCTTCTCCGGGCACTCAGAATTCTTAAAGCTGTTTGAAAACAGTTCCTTCCTATTTCTCAAGCCAGGCTCATCGCTATAAATCAGCCCTTCCCTGCTTCCTAGACCCAACTCCTCAACCCAATTGAAAACCTGTATCCTGCTCTCCTCTAGGTGCACTGTGAGGTACCTTTGTCTCATGATGAGGCTGCGGCTGATTTAGTTTCTCCTCTCCGTCCCATCCTCCTACCTTCTCCACCCAATAGAAATCATTTCAGATGATGTCCAGGTGTGTCAATATTATAACAAGACTCTGAATTTTCAAGGCTCTTGTACAAAGATGTGGTCATTATCATGTTCATCTGTATGCTTATAATAACATATGCATGTGAATTATCCATGGCAAATGCTCAGGCCCGGGTGGGTTTTTATTTGGCCAGCATGGACCAAACTGTCTCTTATAACTGATTGGTGTGTGCTTCAGGTCATGGAAACTAATTTCGTTAGTACCTTTTATAATTTGTATTTGTATAGCACTTCACAGAGTGCTTTCACATTCATCATCTCATTGGATCCTTATCGTCTACATAGGCAGGGTTAGGATTATCCCCATTTTATAGGTAAGTAAACAGGCTCTGAGATTAAATTACTTAATAGATTGCTAGTAAATGATAGAGCAGGGATTCTCAGGGCCCTTTTTCGGCATTATTCGGTGCTTCCCACTGCCATCCTGCTGCCTCTGGATAGTGCCACATAATTTGGAATATTTAAAGGTCATCCCCACCCCCTTTTTTTGCTGCTCCCAGATTTATTTATTTTCTGTGATACTTTTTTTAATTGCATGCGAATTGTTCTGGGATCGTTTTTTGAATCATTGGAAATGGAAATGGAATCATATCTTAAATTTATCAGAATGATTCATCGTATGGGAAACACTTTGCAAACCTAAAAATACAATATAAATGAGGGTTATCATTATTGGTTTTGTTCTTATTTAAATGCGCCCTGAGTTAACTATAAATCTGGGCTGAATAGCAATGTGGCAGTGCAGATAATTGCTCCTAAGTTATCTGAGATGAGGAAATTATTTTTATTTTATAGATGAAGACATTGAGGCACAAAAGAGGCCTTGAATGTTCTCTTCCCCCATTCATCTACTCCGAGGTTTTGTTTCTGTTTTCCATTTTCTACTCACTTAAGGCCTTGGGTTCTCTTTGAAAAATGGTGCCACATAGGACTGGGTTTGTGGATTCCCTGAACTCCAGTTTTCATGTTTTTAGTGAGTCCCATATATTTGAGTCCAAATATGTTTTGGACGCCCATGAGGTATGCTGTATTAGGCGCTTGATGGGACGTAGTAAAGTGAAAGCTTAGTCTTTTCCCTCATGGAGAGTAGGGCCCAAGAGAAACCCCAGAATCACATTGCATTAGAGATTATCTAGTTGAGCCCAGATTTCTAGATGAAGAAGGTAAACTCTTTGGAGCCAGGAACTGTTAATTTGGGGGTTTGTATCCTCAGCACATGGCACAGTGCCTTACACTTAAGTGTAAACACTTAATAAATGCTCATCACTGAGGCTCTCATCACATTAGCTGATTAGTGGCAGATCCCAGCCTAGATTCAGAGTGCTTAATTCCCAAGTTCTGTGCTCTTTGCACTTAGATCATGAGGCTGTCCTGAATCTGAGAGCTGTGGGTGTATTTTATGAGCATTCAAAGTTATACTATCTATAAATGTGTCTTACGTGCCCAGCGTTGTGTTAAAGTGTCCCCTAAGTATCACCCCAATGTGATGTAATGGGCCCCTGACGCAGAGAATGAAAGCTCTTGACTCCGTTTCTAGCTTATTGCTTAATAACTGGGTGACTATGGGTTTTATAAGTTGATCTGCCTCCCTGTCTCTTAGGGACGAGTAATAATTTAACCCTCACCGAGTCCCTAAAAAACTGGAAACAGTCCATTGGGCTTCAGAAAAACTGTTGCCTAATGAAGAGGGATGTGCAAAAACACATACTATATATATACACAGGTACTTGGAGTGTGGTTGTGGTTGTGGTTGTGGTTGTTGGTAGTTGTGGTGATGATGGTGATGATAATGGTGTGGTTTTGAAAGACTCAGAAGTTGAGAATAACCCCAATTGAACTTTGATGAATGCTGCACCAGAGAGCTCCCAGCTAGCATCTACAGTGTGGCCATATGTGTGCTAGTCTCCGTGTTTTATTAGTCCTAAGGACATTTGCATGAAAAAGCCTTATTTGAATGATTGCATCCTCGCCAACTGGTTATTCCCCATCTGAAGTCACAGCCCTTTCTTTCTGACATCACAGAAAAGGTTAGGATGTCTCCTGGGAAAAAGAAGCCAAAAAGAAATCACGAATAGATGAATGGAGTTGTTGCTAAATGGATTGTTTTTCTGAGTTTTCCTTTGGGCATTAAGTAAGCCTGAGAAGCCCTGGTTGGCTTCCTGGATGAAATGCCCATAAAATAATTTCCCATGATAAATATATATTCTGTCTTGAATTGCATTTTAAAGTTAAGTAGTTTGAAATGGCATCTAAAGCCATATTGGCTGACTTTAGACTGCCCAGCACAATTGAGATACAGTGCATTCACCTTCAGACTACCACGTTAGGAAAATCCATTTGGTTGACATTGTTACTCACCGTATTTCAGCTCTATGCAATTTCCAAAATTGATTTTATTGTTCATTTTATAAAATTGTGCCCTCTGCTTGCCAGCTTCTGGGTGCTTTTAGAGTCAGTCTGTTTTTTTAAAAAATCGCTAATATCACTTGCTCTGGAAAAGTTAAATAAGAAGATGCATTTTATAGTGTGCCTAAAAAACCATCCATTTTTCTTTATTGGACCCAGATGAAGAAAGGGGTCTGGGGAAAATTGTCCTCCTAGAACACTGACCATTGGGTTTGGCATGGGAGGACTTAGGTTCTTACTACCTAGATGACTTTAAGAAAATCCTTTCACTCTTCCAGACCTCAGCTTTCTCACCTGCAAAATGGGGAGAAGTGGGGAGTTGCTAAAATTCAGACTGGATAAGAAGTTCTTGATCTGGGGTCTGTGAACTTATATGTATTTTCTAGTATTTTGATAATGATTTAAATATAATTGGCTTCCTGTGTAATTCTGTGTATCTTATGACATTGTGAGGAGTGGTTTCACCATACTACCAAAAGGGGTCCGTGACTTAGAAAAGGTTAAGAACCCCTGTACTAGAGTATCTTTGGGGTCTCTTAAGTCCTACAGTCCTAATGATTCCAGTGTGGCAATAGTGTTACTGGGTCTGGACTTCATCTTCCTCCTACCCCAGTTATCAGAAGGGTCCTGGCTAGATATTAGAGGAGTATTGAAAGGCATAGGATCACTTCCAGCCAGGCACAGCTATGGACTGTGCAGGTTCATACAGTCATATGTCTACCAACTAGAGCAGGAAACTTAGAATTATAAAATGAGTTCTGATGGGTAAGTGTGAGACACGTTTTTCCCCCCTGGGATTAAACAAGATTTTTGGTATCAACTCAATACTGCCTTTTGTTTTGTGGTGATCAAACTAGAGCCAGAATCTTTCTTTTGACTTTAACACACAACTGAGGCACATATTTTGTCTGCAGAGCCCAGCTATCCTTTAGTGTTTTATTTCTCTTTTTCTAATTCAATTTTATTTTCAGTTTCAAATTCACTCTCCCTCTCCTTGTTCCTCACCCACTGAGAAGGCAAAAAAAAAAACCCATTACAAATAGTTATGATCATGCAAAACAAATTCTCACCATAATCATGTCAAAAAACAAAAAGAAAGTAAGAAAAAAATATATACTTCAGTCTGCACTGAATCCATCCACTCGCTGTCTGGAGATGGATAGCATGTTTCATCATGAGTCTTTTGGAATTGTTCTGGGTCATCGTGTAATGAAGTTCCTAAGTCTTTCAGGATTGTTGTTTTTGTATAAATTGTTTCCCAGGTTCTGATCACTTCATCAGTTCACAGCTCTGCCAGCTGTGAATGAGTGTGTTTGTTATACCACAACCCTTCCAGCACTTGTCATTTCCCTTTATTATCAACTTAGCCAATCTGATGGGCATGAGCTTTTACCTCAGAGTTGTTTTAATTTGTATTTTTCTAATTATTACTTTTTTAGATTATCTTTTGATATGGTTATTGATAGCTTGAATATTTTTCTCTGAAACTACCCGTTCATATTCTTTGACCATTTATCAATTGGGGAATGGCATTTATTCCTATAAATTTGGCTTAATTTCCCAGATATCTTAAATGAAATCTTTTTCAGAGAAACTCACTTCAAAGATTTCTTTTCTAATTTCCTGGTTTGTTTTTTTTTTCTAATTTTAACTGCATTGGTTTTGTTTGATTCTTTTTAATTTTACATAATCAAAACTGTCCATTTTACCTCCCACAAACCTCTCTATCCCTTTTGTCCTGAACTCTTCTCCTATCCACAGATCAGACAGGTAATTTCTTCCATGCATCTCTGATTTGCTTATGATGTCACTCTTTATATAAATCATGTACCTATTTGGAGCTTATTTTGATAAATGGTGTGAGATGTTCTATAGCTAGTTTCTGCCAGACTTTTTGATTTTTCCCCAAAATTTTTGTGGAATACTGAGTTCTTATCCTAATAACTGGGATCTTTGGGTTTATCACAAACTAGATTACTGTGCTCACTTCTTTCTGTCTATTGTATACCTAATCTATTCTGCTGGTCAACCTCTCTATTTCTTACCCAGTACCAAATTGTTTTCATAGTTAGGGCTTTAGACTATATTTGAGATCAGGTACCCCTCGTAGGCCCCCTTCCTATTTAATAATAATAATTCCCTTGATATTCTTGACCTTTTGTTCCTCCAGATGAATTTCGCTATAAATGTTTATACCTCTGTAAAGGAGTCCTTTGCTAGTTTGATTAGGATGGCACAGAATAAGTAAATTAATTTAGGTAGTACTGTCTTTTTTCTTATATTTGGCTTGGCCTACCATGAGGAATTAATATCTTGCTCATTATTTATGTCTGCCTTTATTTGTAGAGTGTTTTGTTATTATGTTCATGTAGTTGCATGTATATGTTAGCAGATAGCCTCTCAAATATTTTGTACCATCTTTAGTTATTTTAAGTGGGATTTCTCTCCCTTTTCCTGCTTGATTTTGTTGGCACTGTGCAGAAATGCTCATGACTTAGGTGACTTTGCTAAAATCGTTATTTTATTAGTCCACTCTCTTAGGGTTCTCCAAGTACAGCATCTTATGGTCTGTAAAATGTGATCCTTTTGGAAACAGAGGAAACTCTTTGCCCTGTGCTTATTCCTTTCACTTCCTTTTCTTGTTTTATTGGTATAACTAGCATTTCTAGTAACATGTTGAATCATAATGATGATCATGGACGTCCTCTCTTCACTCCTGGTCTTACTGGAAAGGCTTCTACCTTGTTCCCCTTACAAACAATGCTTTCTCTTGGTCTTACATAAATACTGCTTAGCATTTTTAAGTAGAGTTCTGTTTATTCCTGTGCTTCCTGGTATTTTAAAACAGGAACGGATGTTGTATTTTGGTAAAAGCTTTTCCAACATCGATTGAAATAATCACACACCGGGGCGGCTAGGTGGCGTAGTGGATAAAGCACTGGCCCTGGATTCAGGAGTACCTGAGTTCAAATCCGGCCTCAGACGCTTGACACTTACTAGCTGTGTGACCCCAGGCAAGTCACTTAACCCCCATTGCCCTGCAACAACAATAAAAAAAGAAATAATCACACACCTTTTAGTTTAGATTGACAAAATATACTCACTGCAGATTGCCAGGATTTTAAGAGTCATTTCTTCCTTTTGGAGACAAAGGAAGCTTCCTCTTCCACATCAGCCAATTAACAAGTGTTTATCAAAAGCCTCTTTGCGGGGGGCGGCTAGGTGGCACAGTGGATAAAGCACCAGCCCTGGATTCAGGAGGACCTGAGTTCAAATCTGGCCTCAGACACTTGACACTAGCTGTGTGACCTTGGGCAAGTCACTTAACCCCCATTGCCCCACCCCCCAAAAAATAAATAAATAAGTCTCTTTGGTGTCTGCTAGTGTGCTGGGTGCTGGGGCTGCAAATACAATGAGTATAGGAGTTCCTCTTCCTCAAAAGTTTATATTTCAGTTGGGGAGACCAAAAAAGTGTGTGTATAAATACAATCAGGATGAATATAAAGAGAACTCCATGACAGGGTAGTCTGGGAAGGCATTAGCAGTTGGGGGGATCAAGAAAGGCTTCTTTTTTTTTTCTTTCTGGTGAGGCAATGAGAGTTAAGTGACTTGCCCAGGGTCACACAGTGAGTAAGTGTCAAGTGTATGAGGCCAGATTTGAACTCAGGTCCTTCTGAATCCAGGGCCGGTGCTTTATCCACTGTGCCACCTAGCTGTCCCCCAAGAAAGGCTTCATGTGGAAGGTTTTGCTTGGGCTGTATTTTTTGTTTTGTTTTGTTTTGCTGGGCAATGACGGTTAAGTTTTGGGCTGTTTCTTGAAAGAAAGGAGTTAGTGCCAAGTGTAGAGAATGGTCAAGGCCCAGAGGTGTTGGAAATGGAGGGTTACATGTGAAAATCAGGGAAAAAGGGGCTCCTTGGTCTGGAACAAAGCTCACAAGAATGCTGGGTGCTGAGGCATGGTGCCTGCCCTTCATGGATCAGCAAAGTATAGAACTATAAATAATGATGATGGGCTTACAGTTATGTAAAACCTGACAGCTTACCAAAATAACTGTAAAGCTTTCTTATATCATTCTTTGATGAAAGCATTTAGATGGCACAGTGAAGTGAGCCTGGACCTGGAGTCAGGAAGACCTGAGTTCAAATCTGGCCTTAGACACTTACCTGCCTTGGACTAGTCACTTAACTTCCAGCTACCTCAGTTTCCTATCTGTGTAATGGGGATAACAGCAGCACTTACCTCCCAGTGTTGTGAGGATAACAGGATTAATATTAACTTAAAATTATATACAAATGCTAGCTATTATCATCATCATCATTAATTATTGTCTTACAGCCTTATAAGTAGTATAAATATCTACATTTTACAAATGAGGAAAGAGCTCAGAAACAAAAATGATTTCTCACGGAGTGGCAAGAGCACTGACTCTTAGTCATAGAACCTGAGTTCAAATCCTACCATTATTGGTTGTGTGACCTTGGACAAGTCATGTAACTACCACCTCCCAGGGACCCAGGTGACCTAGATGGCACAAGTAGGGAGTGTCTGAGCCCGGATTTCATCCTGGGCTTTATCACACCAGAGCAGTTCTTCTTCCATCTGCCTTGTGATGCTTTTCCTAGTCAGAATTGCACACTCAGCGTGAGCAGGATAACTTTAATATTAATTGAAGTCAACCATAATTATGCTTCATAACCTGAACTTGAAATGACGTTAACTTACAAAAGGTGTACCTAAATGTTTCTCTTAGCCTTGTTTTGCAGTCTGTCCTTCTCTGGGGATGTATTATAGGGCAATAGTTATAATTATTAGGAGACCAGAGTTCAAATCCTGACCCTGCTCCTTGTAACATTGGGCAAGGCACTTCACAAGTAAGTGCCTGAGACCTGAACTCAGATCTTCCTGATTCTAGATCCAGGGCTTTACTTGGTGCAATGGATAGAGCATTGCATCTAGACTCAAGAAGATCATTGCTCTGCAAAAAACAAAAACAAAAATAAAAAAGAACAACAAGCACCATATAATTGCTAGCTGCCATTATCATTATTATCACCCACTATAGCAATCTAGCTGAGAACTATGAGGACAGGTGCCTGTTTGATAATGGCATAAGTGTTGGGGGTTTTCTCTTTTCCATGTGTTTTTCGGGAGGGGGAGGGTTGTTTTGTTTTTTAGTCATTCAGAGGTTAGTACCTTGGATGAAAAAACTACTCTGATCTCTGAAGAGGAGATGGTGCCTGTGTGCCCAGCGACTGGAGAAGTATGTGGCCCGTCGGGTGTAACGGGCAACCCGCTAGAACAGAACAGCCATAGTAGCCGTGTTTGTAAGGCTTCTTTCCACATCACTCTTTGGGATAGATACTGGACAGTGCAATATTGTTCTTCCATTTTCTAGATGAATAAAGGAACTTGCCTGTGTCCTCACAGCTAGGAATGCCCTCGAGATCTGAGGGATACTTTGAGGTAAAGAACTGGACTGGAAATCAGGAGATTGGGGTCCAAACTCTGCCCCGGGGAAGACACTTTCTGTGACCACGAGCAGGTGCCTTTAACCCTGTGCCTCAGTTTCCCTCAGCTGTAAAATGAGAGAATGGTATTTAGAGAGCTAGGACCTCAGAGGCCATCTCAGCCAGCATCCTTATTTTTCAGATGAGAAAGCTGAGGCCCAGAGAGACTTGCCTAAGGTCTGTACTGTAAGGGGTGGAGGTGGGAGAGAAGCTCAGGTCCTCTGTCTTTTAATTACATTTCATTTCTACTGAACCATGAGAAAAGGGCTTTATTAATCTGTAAATGCTAAAGAAACGTGAGTACTCAGGTCCTGCCCAGTGGCTAGAGAGCTAAACCTGAAATGAGGAAGGCCTGGATTCAAATGCAGCCTCAGATACTTACTAGCTGTGTGACTGGGCAAGTTGCTTAAACCCCCATCTGCCTCAGTTTCCTCATCTATCAAATGGGCTGATAACAGCACTTACCTCCCAGGGTCCTTGTGAGGCTAAAAAGAGATCCTTGTAAAGCACTTTGGGAACCTTACATAAATGCAAACGATTTTATCGATCACCCATCCCAGCTTACTGTTTGGGGATCTCTGCACTGGTTATGTGTATATTTTTGTGCCTCCTTCCTTGTTCTCAGGTTTTCTGTGCGGGTCTTTGGGGGCCTAACCTTTGATGCTTTCAGAATCCCTGGCAAGGACTGCAGCCGTCAAGTAGATAAGTCACTGGGTAGATAAAAGCACTGTCGGTCTGGGCAGCCGCACCTCCCACGCTGATCACTGGTGGTTGTGCGGTTTGGACCCACTCTTAGCTCTTCCCCCGAAGACCTGATTCCTGTCACGTTTCCAGTTCCCAAGATCGAAGGCTCCTAGACCTTGTCCCTCCCCTTCCCTTATAGATGAGAAACCTAAAGCTGTGACCAGCCCAAGGGCAGAATCAGAGTTTGAACTTGGGTCTTCTGACTCCAAACCTCCCTTGTTCCCTGACTTGTCATTATTGCTTTTTCTTTTTTTTTTCTATTGTGCCAATCGATCTTTGGTCTTCTTATAAATCTAGCCACTCTTCCTTTATGGCCTATTGCTTGCTTGTTGACTCACGCTGGTGTATGATGAAAATGAGATCGTAGACTTAGAGCCAGAAGGTCCTTGAGTGGGCACCTGATGTCAAAGAAAAGCCAGGCCCTGAGAGCTCTGTGTAGTGACTTGTCCTAGGTAACACAGTCAGTAAATGGCAAAGCTGGCTTGGGACCCAGGCTTGGACTGACTACCAGTGTAGCCCCCTTTCTTCTGCAGCGTGCAACCCTGTACTATGTTAGGCAGCTCTCCAAGACAGGTTCTTAACCTGCGGTCTGTGGCTAGTTTTCAGAGGGTCTCTAGAAATGGTTGGGGAGGGATCACTCTTTTCAGTAAGTCTTGCTTTCTTCTGTAATCCATTGCATTTTATTTTCTCGATTTAAATCCATTATTCTGAGGAGTCCACAGGCATCTTCCTGTTGCTCCCAGGGTCCATGATACGAAATAATGATTTAAGAACCCCGCCCTGCCGTGGGATGCAGAGAAGCTGGCAGTCTTTCCATCCTGATGAAATCCAGGGCCCAGGCCCCCTCCCTAGTAGCAAGAAGTAGACAGAGCTCCTACCTAGCCTTTGACTGTTTCTGTTCACTGATGAGTAGCAGGGATGATAGGGGCTGACCACGTGACCCCAGCTTTCCCTGGGAAAGGCTATTAAAATGTGGGAAAGATGTTCTGTGGCCATAGGGCAGCGAAGACTGTCCAGCACACATACGGGAGGCCGGGCTGGCCTTCCCTGCTACATCCACATCTGCAGAAGGCTGGGTTAGAGACCGTTAAAAGCCGAGGGACCAGGCTGTTGTGGAGCTGACACCGAAGCTTCCTCCCATTTGGGGCATATTAGTGCCGAGTCATACACGCACGTGTAGCCTTTGATGGCGACACTAAAAGCCCTTTTCATAGAATGGCCTTTCCCGCCTTGCTCTTAATATGATGTTTAAATAAGGGAATTACTGGCTCACTGTTTTCCTGACAAAACCAGATGGCTGACACTGCCGTATTCACCGGAGACTTCTGAGACGTGTGCCAAACTAATCAGCATTCGACTCCCTCAAAGAGAGAGGAAAACTCGCTCAGAATGTTCTCTTCCCCAAAAGCAAAAGGCCTGATGATAGACTGGCACCTGAGCTTGGAGGCCTGCGTGCAACTTTTATTGACTCATTATTCTCTGGGCAGCCAACAGCCCAACGTTCCCTCAGAGCTGGTCCCTGTAGCTCTCCCTCCCACCCCCAGCCCCCCCTCACAAATCTCAGGGTTTTTTCATCTGCTTTAAATTGAGGACTGAAACCATGTATCCCCTAGTGGAGCAGAGTTCTAGCTCCGAGAGGCTTCATCATGGGGTTGACATGAAAAGACAAACAAAAATCTGACTTGCCACGCTATCCATCCAATAGAAAACCACCCAAGGATAGAGAAATAGATATTCATCACCATCTCGCCAACTCAGCCAAGCCCAGGAGTTCACGCGAGCAATATTTCAAGGAGGCTTTAGGAAACCTTTCCTTGGTGAAGCCAAGAGTTCTCCCGACAGCCTTTTTCACTAGTGAGCTGGCCTGTCAAGGGGAGAACAAAGGGAATTCTCCTCGTCTGCTTTGGAGGAGGTAGCCGCTCCGCTTCGGGCTTCCCCAGTGGGCTTTGCACCAGCATCAGAGTTAGAATACTTTCTCCCTCCCAAACAGTTAAAGTAAAACTCCTTCTTCAAATTGCTTACGCTTGCCTTTATCTGCAGCAAAGTTCTGACTGTGAAGATGACCTTTCGCCCTGGTTTAGCATGAGCAGAATAATAGCCTCGGCTAAGAAAAAGATCAGAAGGGTGATTGTGGGATTATTCAGGAGGTTTGTCACCAGAGAATTTAGCTCCATTGCAAAGGGCATCTGGATTTTTTTTTTATCATGGCACGTCTGCCTTAGCGAATGTGTGCCTATGTATGTATTATAACATCTGCAGTCCAAATTTAAGAACTGATCTTAGCGTGAGCTCTGAGCTATAAACAACACCACTCCCCCAACTTGTTTCCAGGCTCTTCTGTGTTCCCAAAAAAGTCTTCTCTGAGAGACAAGGGCACTCTATCCAAGTAGGCCTACCTAGCATTTATCACCGTGCTTGGCACATAGAAATGACTAATAAATGACTTTTATTTATTCATTCTTAGAGACATCAGCTTTTTTCAAGGAAACCTTTCCTGATCTGATCCCTGGAATTGTTGGGACTTACACTCTCCTCTCATTATCATGTATTTAGTCAGTCAGTAAATATCTCTTAAGCACCTAGTATGTGCCAGGCACTGTCCTGAGAGCTGGGGGCAGAGAGAAAGGCAAAAGACAGCCCCTGCTCTCAATTACAGTAAGGGAAATAGCTAGCATTTATGTAATGCTTTAAGATTCACAAAGCGCCAGGGGGCAGCTAGGTGGCACAGTAGATAAAGCACTGGCCTTGGATTCAAGAGGACCTGAGTTCAAATCCCGCCTCAGATGCTTGACACTTACTAGCTGTGTGACCCTGGGCAAGTCACTTAACCCTCATTGCCCCAAAAACAAACAAACAAAACCCCCAAAGATTCACAAAGCACTTTACTGATACTGTCCTCACAGTAACACTGGGAGTAATGCTATTATTATCTTCCCCATTTTGCAGGTGAGGAAACTGAGACTGAGAGAGAAATTAAGTAACTTGTCCAGAGTCACAAACCTAATATGAGTCTGAAGCCACATTTGAACCCAAACCTTCCTGACTCCATGTTAGGTTTACCCACTGTGCCACCTATTCCTTATGCATTATAGCTTATTTCTCCCCTACCACAAAAATAATGATAATAATAAGAGGTATGCTCCTTGAGGACAGGTATGGTTTTTGTGGTTGTTGAAGGATTTTTTTTGGTCTTTGTAGCCCCACTGGGCTAGACATGGTAGATTCCTAATGAATGCTTCCTGGCTTGGATTATGAACCTGTAAAGAAATTTCCAGGTAATTTGTGACTTGATTTGAGTTACATTAGCACGAAGGGGAAAATAGACTAAAATATACTGCCTCTGATCAAATTCTGATCACTCAGCTCTTCCAAATGGGAAAATTTAAGCCTTCCTTGCTACAAACAGGCCATATTTCTGGTTTTTTTTTTTCTCCTTAAAAATTTTTTTTTGGAAGCATTTCACGTTTCAGAAAATAACTGGAACCATGTAGAGGGGAATGACACCCTTGCTCAGTAACTTACTGTAAAGGTGTATGGCGCTAGAAGAATGGCTCCGTTTTTAAAATGAGTTTCTAACACCATGGTTGGTGCAACAGAAATCCCTCTCACCCAGTTCAGGAGCCACCTTTGCTTCTCCTAAGCTTGATTATCAGCACCTTTTCCCCCTGGAAACAAGGACAGGTAGTTTCTGTTTCGTCTTTATGTCTCTGGTGCCTTGCACATAGCAGGCACCTTAAAGTTTAGTCAATGGAATGCTAGGAGAACTTCATAAAGGCTTGTTGGATTCATTCGTCTTGGAAGATGGGGAAGGCTTTGTCAGAAGGTGTCTCTTCTTGGGTCAGTAGGAGAGCCTAAGAGCTGAGCACACGGGGGGGGGGGGGGGGGGGCAGGCCTAGTAAGGAGAGGCCCAGGGACTCAAGTGGTTGTTGGAGTTTTGTTATTAAGGTGCTTTAGAATGAACAAAGATCCTGCTCTCGTGGCATCATAAGTTTAGAACTAGAAGGGACCCTAGCGGTCATCGAAGCCCCCAAGTGAAGAAAAGTGGCCTGAAGTATCAGAACAAGGACTATGACACCACATCCCGCAATCTTTCCAATCACATAACCTTCCAAAACTGTGGGAGAGACCAGGTAGCCTGTGAGATAGGGGATGGGAGGATTATTCCTTTTTTACATATGAGGAAAGGCAGCTAGGGGGCACAGGCTAGATAGAGTGCCAGCCTAGAGTCAAGAAGACTCATCTTCCTGCGTTCAAATCTGGCCTCAGACACTTGTTAGCTGTGTGACCCTGGGCAAGTCACTTAACTCTGCCTCCATTTCCTCATCTCTAAAAATGAACTGGAGAAGGAAATGGCAAACCACTCCAGTGTCTTTGCCAAGAAAGTCCCAGATAGGGTCACAGAGTCATACACAACCTAAATGACTGAAAAACAATAACATATGAGGAAGCTTACAGCTAGTGTCAGCATTTGAATCCAGGTCTCCTGACTCCAAGCCCAGGACCCTTTGTACCACACTAAGCTACCCCTTTTGCAGGAGGGCCTTCTGAAAAGTGGAAATAGCAGTTTCATCCCTATGTACCTCTTGGGGATGCCTCAACAACAAGTGAATACGTCATACATTTATTATGTACCTACTAGTACTACAACCAAAGCCCTGATAGGATGCCTTCATGGAGTTTACATTCTGCTAGGATATGGGGAGGTGAGGGTACTGGGTGTCCCCAGATGATGTGAAGTTGAATCCTTTTTTGTTTGTTTGTTTTAGGGGGTGGGGCAATGAGGGTTAAGTGACTTGCCCAGGGTCACACAGCTAGAGGATGAATGCTATTACAGTTGGCCCCTATAGTTGATTTATTCAGCCTGTGGATCATTTCAGCTCTTGGCTCCTCCTTCCAGTTACAGCATTGTTGCTACTCTTCTGGCTGCTAGAATTTCCATCCGAGGGTTGGCATGAGAAGAGAGATTAAATTCACAGCAAGCAGACATTTTGTGCTGTATTTTCAGCTCTGCTAAAAAAAGGTTGGAGAATCAAGGCGGAGGCGGGGCATGGGGCAACAGTTGAAAACCAGTGGCCAAGATGAAGCTTTGGGGACAAACCAAGCGAATCCCATTGATGCAGGTCCTCCTTGTCTGTTGCCCATTGCTGTGGATTATCAGGGTCAAGTATATCTAAAACATTTTCATTCCTGAGGAAATGCTTGATAAATACAACATAACACGATTACAATTCTGATGCACAGGAGCAGTATTGTTGAATACCAAAAGCTCTCAGAGTTTTGGGGTGACATATCAGAGGTGATACACCAGTGCTTAGCCAGGAAGCAGGAGGTGTCTTCCACAGCCCAAAATCATGGCGGAGGAAGGACTCGCAGATCTGACCTTTGTGCCATGTTGCTGTCCCTTGTGCTTGGGTAATGATCCTTCTGATTTTCCTGTTTCTGTTTTTGTGTGTGTGTGTTTTTTAAACAGAATGAGGATGGACTATTGGAGTTCTTCCAAAATGTGATGAAAGAAACTAGGGCAGAGCCAAAAAAAGTGATTGGTTGGATTCTCAGCACTTTCCTGGGTTATTTAAAGCAGTGGAACCTTGCTGTCAGCGAGAGGTGAGAGCAGCTTTGGAATTTTTTTTTACCTTTTGCATCCAGAAGGAGCCAGCTTAGAGGTAACACATCCTTTTATGGTCTATCCTCCATCAGTAGAAATACTCTTTTTGAAGGCCCAAATCCAAAAGCATCTATCGGCCTTATTAGCCAGCCCTCCAATGAGTCTGTGAGACAGTAAAACCTCAGGAAGTCAGAATGCAAGGAAAACGAACACAAAATGGGATGAACTGTCAGGTCCCTTCAAGCTCTGCAGTGCTTTCGTTCTGGAAAGCTGAGGATCCTCCCGAGTTGTCCCTCTTACCCTATCATAGGATCACTGTGTTCAGCCCCTCCTTTTATAGATGAGCAAGGAAGTGAAAATGCTTCTCAAAGTCACGTAGGCAGGAAATGGAAGAGCTGGGGTTTGGGTCCCCTCACTCTTGGCAGCTGGGGGCCTCAGTTGATAGAGCACTGGGCTTGGAATCAAGAAGACTCCTCTTCCTGATCTGGCCTCAGATACCCACTAGCTGTGTGACCCTGGGCAAGTCACTTCACCCTGTTTGCCTCGGTTTTCTCATCTGTAAAATGAGCCGGAGAAGGAAATGGCAAATCACTGCAGTATTTTTGCCAGAAAATCCCAAATGGAGTCATAAAGAGTCAGACGGGACCAAGCAACAACAACAACCCTTAACCCCAAGCCCAGTGTTCTTTCCACAACCCCCACCCTACTTCAAAACCTGGGAAACCTCTTTCCATACATACATGTATTTGTATATTTTTGAGCACTTTGATATCTTGAGAGACGAACAACCGCCCTCCAGGCCAAAAGCAATTTCTTTATCCTCTGGACTTTTTTGTAACATTTATTACTATTTCTTTTCACTTGGCTCTCAACTAATAGTACAAGGTAGTATTTGTTATCTTTTCGCATGCCTATGTCTTTTCTCCTAAAATAGTTTATGCAAGATAGCATGGTAACCGCAAAGAGCCCTGGCTTTGGAGTCAGTGCAGCCTGAGTTTAAATCCTGCATCGACTCTCTCTGCAACCTTGGGGACGTCATTTAACATCCCTGGGGCTGAGTTTCCCCATCTGGAAGAGGAAGATGTTTGCCCAGGTGGCCTCTAAGATCTCTTCCAGCTCTGAATCAGGGATCCAGTCATTCTGGAGACAGTCGATCAGTCTGTGATATGTATTGCCTACTATGTATGTACCAGGCTCCTGGGCTGAATAATTGAGATACAAGTGCAAAGAATGAAACAATCTCTACTGGCAATGGCCTTACAGTCTAACAGAGGAGACAGTAAGTACACACAAAAATATACATCATAAATATAAAAAACAACAAATACAAATTTATACAAAGTAGCAATTGGTGGGCTCAGGGAAGGCATCATGCAGAAGATGGTGCTGAGCTGCATCTTCAGGGATACATTTATTGGCATCTCTCCAAAATACCTACAACTGCTTTAAATGCAACCATGTCTCAAAAAATTGGGGGGGGGGGGTTTGAGCATTTCATAATAACCTTTTTGCCTAATAACTCAAAACTCAAAACCAACTCTCTTTTCATGTTCCACATAGAGTGGTGGATAATACTTAATTATTTATATTTTGCATGGAAATGCATTATATATTTTTATGGTTCATCGTTAAGTTCAGACTAATGATAATATTCCATTACATTACCTGAGAAAATAGTAATTGATAAGAGGAAAAGGGTAGTTCAGGAATACCTTATATGTCAGAGCCGGACAATTAAAAATGTGGCATAGCCATCCAACCAAGTGGGACAAAAATTAATCAAATTTATTGACTTATACAGTGAACTTTGACACTTTTTACATCTTTAAAAACTTTGTCATATAAGCCTTTTTTTACTACAATTACTTTTTTTTTTTTTTTAGTGAGGCAATTGGGGTTAAGTGACTTGCCCAGGCTCACACAGCTAGTAAGTGTTAAGTGTCTGAGGCCAGATTTGAACTCAGGTCCTCCTGAATCCAGGGCTGGTGCTCTATCCACTGCGCCACCTAGCTGCCCCTACAATTACTTTTCAAACTACAACATTGAGTTCATAAGATTTTGACTTGGATTCTTTAATTTTTCATCATAAATCCACATATCACATTGGATATTGTATACCTTCAATGAACAGTCGATTTTTTTCATTTACGGCCCATAACTTTTCAATGCTGTTTAAATGAAATGAGTTCCCTGGACATTGAAATCTTATTTATCTCCATCTCTTTGGTCAATTTCTTAATTGTTTGTGACATGGGGCAAGGCTATATTGTAGTGTTCCATTTCCAGTTGGGAATTATGGAAGTTTGGGCTCTAGGTATATTGGTGTTTATCAAAGTTCATCCTTGCCTTAATGTGCACAAGATTTTCAGGCCTGCTGGAAGTGAAAAATCTCTCCAAACAATTTTTTGGATGGATGTTTTCTAGCCTGATGAAGATGATCAGATCTTTATGGTCTCACTTGGACTTCTTTTAAAAGAGATCTTGGTACAACCTTTAATGAAAAAGTGGGTTTCATCAGTAAAAATTACTTTTGTCCAATTATCAATGCTTCAGTCTTTGGAGCCAAATGACAAGTATTTTTTCATCCTGCAACAGTTGGCAGCTCTTTCTTTTAAACTGGTCTTTTCACTGTTCTTCCAGTTTCAACAAGCTAATGCTACACTGTAGAGGGAAAAAGTAACAGCTCATCCAGCTGCCAGGTCTTTCCTGAAAGCCATTGCTTATTTTTTTGAGGATTAATTGGGCTGTCGGAGTTGTTTCTCATTTGGGGCCATACTTTCCTGCATGCTCTGGTGAGACTGCTTCTAGTTCATTGTGGGCTTAACTGATTCTTGAAACATTAGACTTCACCACTCCAATAACCACTGCAATATTGCTAACACTCATTCAGTTGTGCTCTTAAAGAGCTACATTTGAATACTTTCTTTCTTTCTTTCTTTTTTTGATGGGGCAATGAGGGTTAAGTGACTTGCCCAGGGTCACACAGCTGGTAAGCGTCAAGTGTCTGAGGCCTGTTTTGAACTCAGGTCCTCCTGAATCCAGGGCTGGTGCCTTATTCACAGCACCACCTAGCTGCCCCCTGAATACTTTCTTGAAGTAATATTCATTCTTAAAAACAACAAAGGGCAACAATGAAACAACTGCATATGGCACAAAACCCAGTACTACTTTGACAGATGACTAACTATAGAAGGGGAAACCTATTCAGTCTGATTTCATTTGGTCGAGTCAGCCCCCAAGTCATTGGGGCTGTGTCAGTAGGAGCACACGTGCATGACCATTGCTATCACAAAATGAAACTATATCAAAAGTATTGCTTATCCCAGGTAATTTGCATACTGCTGTAGCAAAACCACAGCTGGATCGCTGTGTCTTATCTACAACATGGAAGAGTAAATAAAGTTCCTAACTTGGAGCCAGACTAGACCTAGGTTTGAATTCCACTTCTCTTACTTACTAGCTAAGATAATCATGGCCAAATAACATAGTCTTTCTCAGCTTCACTTCAGTCTGTAAAATGTGGATAATAATACCCATAGATAATAATATCACCACAGAGTTGTTAGGGGTAAATTAAGATCATGCACATAAAATATTTTCCAAACTTTAAAATTTAATACAAGTAACAGTTGTTATTATTTTAATCTCACAATAGCCTTTCAAGAGGATTATCCATTGCACTGCATATAGTTCATTTTCTTTTAATGGAATATGCAGACCAAATTTGGAACTATGCCCAAAGGGCTATGGGGTTGTGCATACCCTTTGACCCAGCAATCCCACTATTAGGTCTGTCTCCCAAAGAGATCATAAAAAAGGGAAAAGGACCCACATGTACAAAAATATTTATAGCAGCTCTCTTTGTAATGGCAAAGAATTGGAAATCGAGGGAATGCCCATCAATTGGGGAATGGCTGAACAATGTGGTATATGAATGGACTACATATACCAGCAAAGGTTATTACAAAACTAATTTTTTATTTACTGAATCACATTTTTCTATTACCAAATTGGAACTGTGTCCAACTGTTTAAAAAAAAAAAAAAAAGGTGGGGCAGCTAGGTGGCGCAGTGGATAGAGCACCGGCCCTGGAGTCAGGAGTACCTGAATTCAAATCCGGCCTCAGACGCTTAACACTTACTAGCTGTGTGACCCTAGGCAAGTCATTTAACCCCAATTGCCTCAAAAAAAAAAAAAGGGCAGGGGAGATTTGTGTAAATATGGCCATCCATTCAATGGATATTTTGTTGTTGGTGATAGGCAGTGTATGAGGCGCCAGTGATAAAAACACAAAAATAAAAATACTCCCTGCCCTCAAGCATACTGTATATAGTAATGTGCTAAAATTATAGTTAGGAATACATAAAATTGTTAATATTTTAATTATTATATATAATATTATTAACATTACATATGTAAAATGAAAAACAATTTTCTTAATAAGCACTAGCAAAAACATACAAAATGTTAAGTCATTAAGTAAAAGTATTAAAAGTGAAACTATAATACAACAGTATGCTTACCTTTTAATAACATTCCCCTGGTAGAAGTAGCAGTCTCTGAACTCCATAAGCTGTTTAGCTAAAGTTTTATCAGCTTCAAAACAGTGAGTTTTTTTCATTTGTCTATCATATGTAAGCTTCACTGTGCTTCGTACAAAAATAATGACATAGAAAAGATGAGATTAACATAAATGAGACCATGTACAATACAAGAAAATATGTGATTAAGTAAATATATTTTGTCTATAAACATAAATATAGTAGAAGTTTAGAGAATAGGGAGCTCATTAAGAGCCAAATTGAATCATAATCAGGAAGAGCTTCATGAAGGAGGTACTGCTGCCAGATCTTATAGGATTGGTCAGATTTGCCTATGTAGAAGGGAGAGGAAAAGGCACAATGGATTTGCAGAGCAATTTGTCATAAGCATAGAGTTGAGAATGAACCTAATAGGTGCTTAGTACATGCATGACTTAATTGAAGATATGTGTAGGGGACAGAGGAGTAGGGAAGAAATAAGGTGGGATGGGTGGGCGTGGCTCAGATTATGAAGGGTCTGAAAAGTTAGGTAGCATTTAGACTTGCTGCAATAGGCATGTGTTGTTAAAATATTAAATTTATGTTGTGTGGTTCAGTTTATGTTGTGAGACTAGTTATGGTTCACAGAAGATAATCAGAATTCTAGAGTGAAAATAACTGTCATAAATCATCTTATCCAAACTTTTCATTTTATATGTGAGGAAACAAGCCTCAGGAAGATGAGTGGCTTGTCCAGTGTCTCACAGTTACTTACAGGGCCAAGATTTTAGCTAATCGTCTCATCCTAATACCTAAGAATTAATTGCCCAAACCAACCCCATAGCCAATTTTAGCTTTTAAAACAAAACAAAAACCTACAATCAGACAAAGGAAATAGAGGAATGACCTTTTTCTTAGCAGGAGAGCCAAGAAGACAAAAGTTGGCTACTTCCTTTCAGATTAGGTGAGCACAGATTAATTTTAGGAACAAACATCAATTGATTAATGAAGAACTCATTCCAGAAGGCTTAAAAGGCTTAGCTTTAGGGTACATTCCAAAGCTTAAAAGAGGAATAGCATGCAGGAAGCAGGCTAGCAGAGATATTGAGCACAGGGACATAGTGAATAATAGAACCTGATACCATAGGTAATTATACATTGCTGAGGGCATATCATAGAGCTAGTTTTTAAAGAATTGTCTAGTGAGGAAAGCTGCAGTACAGTTTAGATGTTAGTCATCCTAAATATATTATTATTGTTATTGTTATCATTAAAAGGCTGTTACATTTATGAAAAGGACTTCTGACACTGCTTTTTAATATCTGATTTTGTTAAGAAAGTGGATTCTGTAAATCCTTAGATACCCTTCTCTTAAGGGAAAACCCCAGGCTACAGGCAACCAAGAGATGAATACCATCTAGTGGTGAAACAAGTATAGTAGGCTTGGAGTTCCCCAATCCAGAAAATATTGCAGAAATATGAAGTAATAAGAAGTAAATAACAAGGCATTAGGAAGTCATTGAAAGAGTAAGGATAAAATTGTTTTCAAGGAAGATTGAAAAGATCCAGAAGAACAGCTGAGTGAGTGGTTGTAATTGACCACATTCCCTTCATTACATCAAAATACCAAGAAGCACATCAAATAAAATAATAATAAAAAGGAGAAAGGGAAATAAGTCCTAACAGCAAAAATGTCACTGAAGAGCTAAAGGAAAAGAGACTGAAGCAAACAGAGGCATAATATAATGAAAAGGTATCATGGGACAAAAGAGAATGAAAGGAAATCCAAAAAAAAATTTTTTTAAATACAGAAAATACTAAAGGAACCAGAGTATTTATAAAACTAGAGTGATGTGAAAGAAGGTCTGGCATTTATAAAAATAGATAGAAGAGCATTAAAAGGTGAATACAGAATATGAAACTTAGTAATTTAGAACATCCTGTGCTTAATTAATCAGTAAATGCCCAGAAGACTAGAATTGCCCAGGTAGAAAACAAAAATGCAGAAATGGGCAGATCAAATAACAAATCAAAATTAAGAACCAGCATCAGTAGAAGACTTGATTGATACAAATCAAAGCAATGGTGCAAGAATACTGAGTATTCCAGAATTGTTGGTATCCCTGGAAAAAATGAAGACATAAAGTCTGAAAACTATATTCTAGGAAATCACATGCAAAAATTGCCTGGAAGTACTGAAAACAAGAGGGCAAAATGCCTATCAATTTAATTTATAGGATGCCATCAAAAATCCTCTGACTCCAAATTTAACTCACCCAAAAATATTATTAAAATCCAGAATTTTAGTATCAAAGAAATAATCTTAAAAGCAATCAGGGAGAATTCTGTACAAGATTATTCAACAAGCATAACATGTAAAAGAAGAGATTGGAAGGTGATCATACTAAAAATACAAAGAGAAACTGACCTTCAACCAGCATTTTAAAAATACAAGCAAAGACTTCTGTCCCTTCTCATAAAAAGCCAGAACTGGGCGTGGCTTTTGATAGGTAAATTAACCACAGAACAGAAACTTTACACTTTTGGGGTGGGGGGGAATCCAGGGCCAGTGCTTTATCCACTGTGCCACCTAACTGCCCCAGAACAGAAACTTTAACAATGGTAGACAAAACTTTTAAATATTGATTCATTGTTTATATACTATAAAAAGAAAAGGTCTCTGGTTCTTTGAAGTCCCACCTTATAAAAATGTTATTTAATGAAGGCTAAGAATTGAGGCATAACCCCCACAAATGAGAAAAGACAGAAATAAGTTACCTAGATAAAGAAAGTAAAAGTTAGGTGAAGAGACAGTTTTTTTCTCTTGAATATTTAGAGACCACAGGTCAACAAATTAACAGTGTTAAGGATTTCAGAGGAAAGAGTAATTCATAATACACCTATCTGGGCTCAATAGGGATGCTTAAAAGATGATATCAGTCAAAGTAGAATCTGGTTTTGTCTGTGTATGCATATGTGTATTACTTGTGCGCATAGAAAGACTATGATTGAATTCATACAAGCAAAACAAGCTGTGCTGTGTCTCATACTGTTGTTATTTTTAATAATTTAGCAGGATATGATTGAATAAAAACTATTGATTCATTATAACCTTGAATGTAAACAGCCTGAACCTATCATCAAAAAAAGAAGAGAGGCTTGTAAAGGATTAGAAAATCCAACAATATGATTCCTATATAAAATACACCTGAAACACTGGTACATACAGATTTAAAATGTGAGCTAGTGTAAAATTTATTTTGCTTCACCTAAATTTGTTTTTAGAACAGGATTTTGTAATCATAAATTTGTATAAATAAGTAGTAAAAAATAGTTTTGAGACATCAGGAAAACTACATCATGGATAAAGATATAGACAGTGGAATTTTATCTATATATGTTTATGTATGTATGTATGTAACAAGTAGCTCAGTAAATAGTAATCAACACAGGAAGAATGAATAAATTATATAGACCTAAAGAGAAAATATGAAATAACATCCCAAATCACAAAAACCAAATAAAGAAAACTAAGAAATTGTGTTTAATAGAATGATAACAGTAATATAATATGCCAAAATTTATAAGATGCCACTAATGAGGGCTTTATAGGAAAAGTATCCATAAAATTAATAAATAGGAATAAATAATCTAACTAGACCAAACTTAGAAGAAAAAATTTATCAAATCATAAATGAACTTCAGCAGAGGAAAAACCTTCAAGGCCATACATATTTACATGAGAATTTATGTGAGATGTTTAAAGAAAATAATTCTTCTGCTACATAAATTTTTCAAAACTAGAAAGAACCTACCCTACTAAACTTTCTGAGACAGCTATGGTCGTCATGCCCAAAACAGGGAATGATCAAGCAGTAATGAATATTGGTGCTAAAATGCTAAGTGAAATATTGGCAAAGAAACTACAGTAGTCTATTCAACAACAACAAAATATTAATCATCATGGCCAAATTGGTTTTATACCAGAAAGGTAAGGATGGTTCAACATCAGGAAGATAATTAACATAATCAATTAATTGCCAAAACTAAGAAGAATCCATATAATTATATCACCAGTGAAAAAAGCTTTTAAGAAAATAGAGGACTCAGTTAAAAAAAAAAAATTTTAAAGCATAGGAATGAAAAGCCTTGTCCTTAACATAATCAAAAGGATTTCTCTAAGACTAAGACCTAACATTATTTTTATTGAAATTTGTTGTTTATTCCATCTTCATCTTAAAATATATCCCTCTCTACCCAGAGAGCCATCCTTTATAACAAAGAAAGCAAAAAGAAAAAGAATTCATCAACACTAACCAGTATGTCAACTGAGTCTGGCCATATCCATTGTCTCCTTTTGCAAAGATGGGAAGGAGGGATTTTTTTAGCTATTCTTTTTCTTTATTATTATTATTAGTAGTAGTAGTAGTAGTTTTCAACATTTGTTTATATAAGATTATCAATATCAATTTTTTTATACTATTTAGGTCCAAGCTTAGTCATTCCAATTCCACAGTGCTCAGTTTCAGTGGGGTTTTTTTGTTGTTGTTCTTTCCATCTCAGATGTTGTAGTTATTATATATATTATTTTTGTGGTTCTGCTAGCATCACTTTGCATCAATTCCTCCAATGCTTCCCAGCTTTCTCTATAGTCTTCATGGCCATCATTTCTTATGGTTTTGTAATGTTCCATTACATTAATCAATGTGCTACAGTTTGTTCAATCATTTCCCCAATGCATAGGCATCTATTTTGTTTCCAGTGTTTTGCTTCTGCAGAAAGTACTGCTATAAACATTTTAGTGTATAAGGAACTTTCATGTCTTTGGGGAAACATGCCTAGCAGTGGGATCTTGGAGTGAGAAGACATGGACACTCTTTTTGCATAATTTCAAATTGTTTTCCAGAATGGTTGGACCAATTCATAGCTTCCCCAACAGTGTATTGCAGTGTCTTTATTTCCAAAGCCCTACCAAAATTAGCTATTCTCATCTTTACCAGTTTCCTGTATTTGAGATTAAACCTCAGAATTGTTTTAATGTGTAATTGCTTTAATGTGTAAAATGGGTTATCATATGTAAAACACTTTGCAAACCTTAAAACATTATATAAATGCTACTTATTAAGCATTATTATTATTATTATTCTCTTTAGTAATTTGGAACAATCTCTCTTGATAGCAATTTGCAGTTTTTCTTTTGAGAATTTGTGATTCAAGAACTGTTTGTTAATTCCTATAACCTCATTCACTGGAGAATAGCTGTTGGTCTTAATACATTTATTTTAATTTCCTATATAGCATGAATACCAAGCCTCTATCAGAGATATTTAATTCAAAGTTGTTTTGGGTTTTTTTGTTTTGTTTTGTTTACCAATTTCAATTCACCTTTTTAGCCTAGTTTCATTGTTTTTGTTCAGGCAAAGATTTTCCATTTCACATAATTAATTTTTTTCTTTTTTGTGTGTGATTTGTTAAAAATTCAGCCCTAGATATAGCTGCAATGGGTAGTTGATCTGGTTCCCTTCTATTTTGGGGGGTGGGGTGAGGCAATTGGGGTTAAGTGACTTGCCCAGGGTCACACAGCTAGAAGTGTTAAGTGTCTGAGGCCGGATTGGAACTCAGGTCCTCCTGAATCCAGGGCCAGTGCTCTACCACTGAGCCACCTAGCTGACCCCCTTCTATTTTTTTTAATAGTATAATCTTTAAGATTTAAGTCATATTCTTTTTTATTTTATTGTGTTATATAAGGTGTTGGTCTAAACTTAATTTTTTACCAAACTGCTTTTCAGTTTTCTTCTTAGTTCTTATTTTTAAAGAGGAATTTATGTTCTTATATTTCTTTGTTTGTTTTGCAGGGCAGTGAGGGTTATGTGACTTGCCCAGGGTCACACAGCTAGTAAGTGTCAAGTGTCTGAGGCCGAATTTGAACTCAGGTCCTCCTGAATCCAGGGCTGGTGCTTTATCCACTGTGCTACCTAGATGCCCCCTGTTCTTATATTTCTTAAGCGCTAGGCATTGTTGTTGTTTTTTAATTCTTCCTTATCTAGATTGTTCCAAAGATCTAGTTTTCTGCTTTATGGTATAAATTGAGATCTTGGAAGTGCTATCTTTTCCCTCTTTCCCTTCATTTCCACTTTTTGTTATTTCTCTTGATATTGTAGACCTCTTGTTCCTCCAAATGAATGTTATTATTTTGTCTATTTTATTTATAAATTATCCCCTTAGTAATTTGATTTCCTGGGGCCAGCTAGGTGGCACAGTGGATAAAGCACTGGCCCTGGATTCAAGAGGACCTGAGTTCAAATCTGGCCTCAGACACTTGACACTTACTAGCTGGGCAAGTCACTTAACCCTCATTGCCCCACAAAATAAAGAAAGAAAGAAAAATAAAGAATTCTTTATTTCCCTTTAATTTTGTGGCTTTAAAAAAAAGTTTTTGAAGAATCCTTATACAGGTGTTGATTGTGCCTTAATAGATTGTCAGATATTTTTTGAATTTTGTAGTTATTTTGAATGACTTCTCTTTCTATTATTTCCTCCTAGATTTTGGTTTTAGTATATTAATATTAGTTAAAACAAGAAACACTGTAGACTTTACCATTAAAATCATGAGTAAAACAAGGATGCATATTATCACCATTATTATTTTACTTACCACTAGGAATTCTAGTGATAGTGATAAGACCAGAGAAAATACATTGAAAGAATAAATACTAGGAAAGAGGAACAAAGTTATCTGCTTGTAAATTATATGATCTGTTACCTAAAAACTTTAGGTCATAGATTTAGAGCTATAAGGGACCTTAGAAGCTCTCCAGCCCCTGTCTTTTTTCAGACAAGGAAACTAAGGCATGGGGAAGCAAAGTGAAGGTCAGAAATCAGGCAGACATTTGAGGCAGGATTTGAGCCTAGCTCCAGTTCTAGGGATTTAACTATACTTTCTCTAAAGAATCAACCAAAATTGATTGAGTTTAAAAATAGCTTTAGCCAAGTAGCAAGATACAAAAAAAAAAAATCCACAAAAATTATCATCATATCTGCCATATCTGTTACTAAAAAACAAAACAGGAAGAAGGGATTAAAAGGGAAATATTTAGAATAACTCTCAAATGGATTAAATATCTAGGGACCTAACTTGCAAAGCTACTTTAATAGGAATAAAGGTAGCCCTAAATTATTGGAGAGGCATTCATTGTTCATGGCTGGGCTGGGTTAATTTAGCAACGTAATACTACCCAAATTTACTTGGTTAATGTAATACCAGTAAAAATGTACCACCACCATGTGACTATGATGGAATACTATTATGCTATAAGAAATGATGAGCAGGATGCTCTCAGAAAAACCTGGAAAGACTTACATGAGCCTTTGCAAAGTGAAATGTACTATGTAGAAAGTAACAGCAATATTGTAACATGATTAGCTGAGAATGACTCAGCTATTCTCAGAATACAATAATTCAAGAGAATTCTAAAGGACTTATGATGAAAAAATGTTATTCATCTCCAAAGAACTGATGGTATCTGAATATGGATTGCAGCATAATTTTTTATTTTCTTTATTTTTCTTGAGGTTTTTTGAGTTTTGTCTGTTTTCTTTCACAGCATGACTACACATGTATAACCTAAAAGAAATGTACTACCACCCCAAAAAATACTAGATGACATTAGACAAAATGATAATAAAGTTCACTTAGAGGAGCAAAAAAGGCATAAATATCATAGGGGAAAAGGATGGGGGGGAATAAAGCATAATCAGGTCTCAAATTATATTTTTTAAAAAGCAGTAGTCATCAAAGATATCATACCAGAGTTTTTTTTAAAATATAGGAAAAAGATTATTGGAATAGATTAGAGAAGCAAAATTTGGGAGGAAATAGATGCAGCAATCTAGAGTTCAGTAAACCTAAGCCCACACTTTCCTTAGTCAGCAAAAACGGATGGAAAAATGGATAGTGACCTGGCAGAAAATGAGTTTAGACCTGCACTGTGCATTAAACAAGATTCAGTAAAATGGGCCTGCATCAAATATCATGGAATATTATTGTGGCATAAGGAGCGATGAATTTGAAGAATTCAAGGAAATATCAAAGATTTGCATAAAGCAAGCAAAGTCAAAAGAACACACAATGTGTAATACCTGGGGAAATGGAGACACCATTAAATGGCAGTGAAACTTAGAGACAGCATTAATTGTCAATATTGCTACTGACTTAAAGCATATACTCTTCCTTTCCTTTAACAAGCAGTACATTACAAAGGCATTTATTTGCATTTGCTGCCAATTGCAATTACTCTTTTGTGTGACTCTACTTAGCTTATTTGAGGGAATATACCATACTGATGGTTTGTGTGTTTGTTTAAGCTGAAGACAAAATTTATCAATTTATTTTTTAAAGCAAGGTTGAGCTGGTAGTGATGATGGGAAAGATTTGGTGCTGCCATTCTAGGCCTCTTCTAGCTCAAAATGCTACAGTGCTAAATCACCTGTGCTTCAAGTGCTACAGAGATGATAGCTTCATCGGATGTTAGAGCTGGCAGGGACCTTTGAGGTTATCTTTGACTCATCCTTTAGAGTCCTCTTCCTCTCTTTAATCCACTCTTACTTTTACTACTAGTTCCTCTATTAGATTCAAGCCAATACTTTGTAAGAGAGACCTCTTCCATGTTTATGTCAGTCTTCTCTAACCACTACTTTAGGTCTAGTCAATCGACCAATCTGAATTGGTTCAATCTAACTGTACTGTCATCTAGCCCAATTGTCCCTGTCTTTTCCACAAGGATGTTGTTATTGTTGTCAATTGTTAAACTGCCTTGTAGGAGCCCAAATATAATGTGTCTATGACATTGCCATTGGAAATGCCATCTCAAGGTCTAGAATGTTCCATTCTTCATTGCCACCAATTGAAAATCAGTTCCCATGGATTTAATTCTCATCTCTATGCTGCTGACTCTTTGTTTTGTTTTGTTTTGTTTTTGCAGGGCAATGGGGGTTAAGTGACTTGCCCAGGGTCACACAGCTAGTAAGTGTTAAGTGTCTGAGACTGGATTTGAACTCAGGTCCTCCTGAATCCAGGGCCGGTGCTCTATACACTGTGCCACCTAGCTGCCCCCTGCTGTTGACTCTTAAATCTACTTATCCAGCCCTTACCTCTCACCTCTCTGCTGACCTACAGGGTCATATCTCCAACTGCCTTTCAGACATACTGAATTGAATGTCTTATCCAATAGATATCTTAAACTCCACATATCCAAAACTGAATTATCTTTTACCCTAAACTCTCCTTCTCTCCTAACTCCCCTATTACTATCAAAGGCACCACCATCCTCTTGGTTCCCAAGACTCACAACTAGGTGTCATCCTTGATGCCTCACAATTTCTCATCCCACATATCCAGTCTGTTACCAAGGCCCATTAATTTCATCTTTGCAACATCTCTCAAATATACCCCCTTCTCTCTTCCAGTACTACCACTACTCTGGTGCAGGCCCTCATCACCTCATGCCTGGGCCATTGCAATAGCTTCTTGGTTAGTCTGCCTGTCACAAGTCTCTCCCCATTCGAGTCTTTTCTCTGTTCAGCCACCAAAGTGATTGCATAAAGTATAGGTCTAGCCATATCACTCCTTACTTGCTATACTCCAGTGACTCTCTGTCACCTCCAGGATCAAGTACAAAATCCTCTGTGTGATATTTAAAGCTTTTTATAATATAAACTCCCCTTCTTTTCCACCTTCCCCACCATTCCAGTTTTCTTACACCTTCTTACACCCCAACGTGTACTCTTTTTTTTTTTTTTAAGTGAGGCAATTGGGGTTAAGTGACTTGCCCAGGGTCACACAGCTAGTAAGTGTCAAGTGTCTGAGGCCAGATTTGAACTCAGGTACTCCTGACTCTAGGGCTGGTGCTGTATCCACTGTGCCACCTAGCTGCTCCACAACGTGTACTCTTCAATCCAGTGTACTGGCACATCCTCTACAACTCATAGCCTTAGAGAGTTCTTTGGGACACTAAGAGATGAATTGGTTTGACCAGGGACACACAGCTGGTGTGAGACCAAGGAGGAACTTGAATCCAGGCCCTCCCAGGCTCCAAAGTCAGCTCTCCCTCCATGTGGTGGCAGAGCTGATGGCTGGGTGGGATGAGAAGCATGTTTGAATGGTTTAGGATAGGAGAGACTCATGTATGAAGGAAAGAAGTAATAAAGGAGGGACTGAAGCTGTCAGAAGGGACAAGCATCCAAGTAACACTTCTCAGGAATCAGGAAGGGAATGAAAAGACTTTCTTCTGCAGCTAAAAAGAGAACAAGAAGAAAACCAGGAGCAAAACTGTGGGTGAGTATCAACTCCTGAGCATGGGCCAAGTGACAGAGTCATTGTAATATGGAGTTGATGTCATCTATTGTGAATGAAGGCAGGATAGGGTAGTCTGGAAGTTCAAGGAGGGAGGAAATAAGCATTTATATGTTTTGTTGTTCAGTCATTTCAGTCATTGCTGACTTCATGACCCTCTCTGGGGTTTTCTTGGCAGAGATACTGAAGTCGTTTGCCATTTCCTTCTCCAACTCATTTTACAGATGAGGAAAATGAGGCAAACAATATTCAGTGACGTACCCAGGGTCACATAGCTAGTAAGGGCCAAGATTTGAACTCAGGAAGATGAGCCTTCCTGACTCCCAGCACCTAGCTGCCCTGAGCGGCTATATAGAACCTATTACAATGCTGGGCATTGTACTAAGTGCTTTACAAAGGTTATCTCATTAGCTCCTCACAACAACTCCTCAAGGTAGGTGCTGTTGTATCCCCTTTCATGGAAACTGAGGCAGCCAGAGGTTAAGTGGCTTGCCCCTGGTGACACAGCTAGTAAGTGTCTGAGGCTAGATTTTCACTCAGGTCTTCCTGACTCCAAGCCCAGTGCTCTACTCACTGCAGCACCAACCTGTGTAGGAGAGAACATTAAATTGCTACAGGGACATTCAATAGGTATTCAATAGATAAATGGAAGTATTCCTATCAGAACCAGGACCCAGTCAGAATGAACCCACATAACTTTGTTGCCTGTCTCATCTGTAGTGTCCAGTGTTTCTCCAGCAAAGCTTTGTGGCCCATTTTAATAAATGTAAAGGAAGTGGAGAGTTGTGGGCAATTTAGCTTTGGGATTGGTGTGAGTAACACAGTGGAAGTTGTAAGGGGTGTAGGAGTCCAGACTGGAAAGGGAGGCGTGTGTCTGTCCAGGGCAGGGTAGCAAACTAAGCAAAGTAGGGGGTTTGATGGATTGAAGTTTGCCCATCGCTCTGCACAGCAACCTAGCCAGTCCCATGTACAGGAGGCTGGACAACCGGTGATAATGTGTTTGTTTATTTGTTACAACAACTCATTAAGCAAAAAAAGACAAAGTGGCACCCAGTCCCATGCAGCTCCTGCCCACTCCTGCAGTAGGGTTGAATCCCAGAGTACTTCTTAGTCTTTGCTGTTGATTAATCACTTAGTCATGACTGACTCTCCTTGATTTATAAACATTCATTTAATCAATGATATTTTAAGTCAAATGGGGCAGCCGGGTGGCCCAGTGGCTAGAGTACCAGGCCTGGACTCCAGAAGATCTGAGTTCAAATCCAGACTCAGACAGTTCCTCGCTCTGTGAACCCAGACAGCTCCTCAATTGCCTAAGTTCTTCATCTGCAGAATAGGGACAGTCTGGCAAAGGAAATGGCAAACCACTCCAGTATTTTTGCCCAAGAAAACCCCCATGGACAAGTCCACGGGGCCACGAAGAGTCAGGCCCGACTGAACAAGAGAAGAACAAATTTTGAGTAGGATAAAGGCGGCTAAGTGGTACAGTGGCTAGAGCCCCGGACTAGGAATCAGGAGTTCAGTTCCTGATGTAGACACTTAGTAGCCGGGTGACACTGGCAAGTCACTTACCCTCTGTCTGCCTCAGTTACCACCCCATCTGTAAAATGGGGGTGATAATAGTACCTACTTCGTAGGGTTGTTATGAGGATGAGATAATATTTGTAAGGCACTTCGCAATGTGCTATGTCGTCTTATCTGAAAAAGCATAGCTCCCATCCTACCCTAATCCCAATCCCATTCCATTCCATTTCCCACTGGAAAAGGGGAATATATGGAAAATATTCTACTGCTCAGGTTTCAGCAGATGGGCAGCCTATTGGGTCCTGCTATCGACTGTTAGAACTTAGATCGAGAAAGCTCCACGGAGGACACCCGTGTAGTCGGTGATCCAGACCTAGGTCCTCTGGCTCCCATCCCACTCTCGCTTCTAGTACAGAGGCAAGGGCTGCAGCAAGACAGTATACCGGGCCCAGAATAAAACAGGAGAAATAAGCCTAGACTTTATTCAAAAAAATTATATAACTCATTGAGTAATTGCGTGTTACCTGGCGTGTCAGATCTTTATGCTGGATGTCTCCTCATGATGCTACGTGGCTATGAACTCTAGAACCTCAGAAAAAAAAGAAAGTTCCACTTCACCCAAAGGGCAATGGAAAGACAAATGGGCGGAAGGAAGCTGCAGCGGTTGTTGTCAAACAACATGATCTAAGACTATGTGATCAGAAAGGGGGGAGGGAGGGAAAACAGGTGGGCAACCCAGAGCATCCCTCACTTGCACAGAATATTAAAAAGGATTGTTGAAGGAAGATTTATGAATAGGTGTAGCAAGAACCACACAAAATAAAAAGACAAGGAGGGGTTGCAATCTTCAGTAGCATAGAGGAGAACACACCCATCAAATTTACCATCTACTTCCTAGACACCCTGGCCTGGTTGTATCTGGACAGTGTAGTGCAGTGGGCTTGGACGGTGGGCACAGTGAATCACGCAATGGCAATTGAGAAAAGTCAGCTCCTTCCTTGGCTGTGGTGGTGCCGTCCCAACCCCAGGGACAATGGAATATGTACTCTAATTGTCCAGAAAACAGTAGTATCTGACATCCACAAATTACCAAGTTGTGCTTCTGGTGGCCTTTATTTTCTCAACCTAATGGTTCATTTATTTAACTAATGGACTGCGTCCACATTAGGGTATGTTTGCCAGACTCAGCAAACATTGCTTTGATGTGCAAAGTGGGGATTGTGGTTAAATTTCGTCATGACATGGGTTGAATTACTAAGCGGGTATTACAGTTGACACTACAAAGACAGGATGGTGGCACAGAACCCCCAAGTTCTGTCGACAGGCCATGCCACCCTGTAGGATGAACTGATGACTCAAAGAACTTTTGCTGTGATTCCTTTTAAGTGAGACATGCCTGTATTTTTCTTTGTCCTTCCCCTTTAAAAACCTTTAGATTTTAGATTTTAGGCTCCTTGAGGGAAAGGATCCTCATCTTTTTCATATTCTGTAAGCCTGTCTATCCTCAATTTTTATCACAAAGTCATTCACATAGTGGGCACTTCATACATGTTTCTTGAGTGCAGTTTGACTTGACTTGACTCAGCAGCATTGGGTGTTGCTGTTGTTAGAGTTGACCAGCCAGCCAGTACTCGGTCCTCTTTGTTCCCTTCTCCTTTCTAGAAAGGAGTAGAACTGAATCCTTCTTAGTTAAGCTTTGCCCCTCTCCTCCCTGCCCTGGCCCCCCTAAATATTGAATCAGCCGTACCCTGTTACAGAAGTTAGTTCAGTCTTAGCCTAGACACCATTTAATGACCTTTCTCTATTTTGTGGAGTTTATACCAGATGAAAAGTTAGAAATTCCTAACTTTCAGACAAAAGGTTGACTGACCTGATTTAATATTTTTGTGTATCTCCACTCAATCCCTGACTCTCTGTGTTTGAGGCAAAAGGAGGAAAGAGTGTCATTGAAAACACACAAAGGGGAAACTGCGGGGAGAGCAGACCATTTTGGGTGGTAGATGATGACCGCACCTTTGCAAAGAACAGAGCCCATCAATTGCCTGCTTTTTCAGACAGAGCCTCTGTATTTTGGGGGAAGGTGGCCCAAGTCATGAAAAGGCTCTTTTGTTAACCTTCAGGCTCAAACTTCTCGTCCTCTTCTGACTAGTCAGCATGGCATAGATATGTGCAAATACCATACGAGGAACATCCACATCTACACTTACACTTGGAATCGCTTGCTTAAACACAAGAGGCTTGCTTCTTCTCCACTATCTGAAATTAACCACCACACTAAGATCTTACAGTACTTGACGAGGGGAGTAAGTCAAACTTCATTAAGTCTAACTCCATCAATTTGGAACTTATGGCCATTGGGAGAGAGGCAAAACCGACATGTATTTCTTGTTGTATCTAAAGAAACAACTTTCTGTGTGAACTAATTATAAATATGATATCAAGGAGAATGTTTAAATTAGGAATATAAAAATTTTAAGTACCTTCAGGTATTTTAGAGGCCTTCATTTACATGCATATGCTAGTTACAAAAACATTTGGGTTTTAGAGGAAATCCCATATAATTTTTAGTGGGCAACATTTGGTTAGCCCACTTTTGGCTTCTCTAGAGACATCAGTAGGGGGAGTTCCCATTGTGGAGAGTAGTCTGGAGCAGTTAGAGGTTAACTGACCCTGTCCATGGTCATATAGTCAGCAATCTAAGTCTTTCTGATTCCAAATCAAGCTCTGTCTACCATTCTATGCTGCTTCTCTTTCTAAAAGTAATCAAACAAAATTTATTTTTAAACTTTTTGTTAACATTCTTTTCTTTTTAAATTTCAAGTTCCAAATTATGTCCCTTTCTCCCACCCCTCCCCCACCCATTGAGAAGGCAAGCAATATGATATCAATCATATATGTTAAATCATACAAAACATTTCCATGTTGCCAAAATAAAGGGCAAGAAAAATAAGGAAAGTAAAAAAAAAATATGTGCAATTCTCTCTCTGGATGTAGATAGCATTTTTCATCATGAATCCTTTGGAATTCTCTTTGGATCATTGTCCTAATCGGAGTAGCTAAGTCTTTGATAGTTAATCACCATTACAATATTGCTGTTACTGTATACAATGTTCTCCTGGTTCTGCTCACTTCACTTTGCATCAGTTCATATAAGTCTTCCCAGGTTTTTCTAAAACCATCGTGCTCATCATTTCTTAAAGCACAATAGTATGCCACCATAATCATCTCCTTTAACTTGTTCAGCCATTCCCTAGTGGATAGGCATCCCCTCAGTTTCTAATTCTTTACCATCACAAAAAAAGAGCTGCTATAAATATTTAGGTACAAATAAGTCCTTTTCCTTTTTTCTTAGTCTCTGTGGGATACAGTCCTAGTAATAGTATAGCTGGATGGATTAAAGGATGTGCACAGTGATATAGCCCTTTGAGCATAGTTTGAAATTGTTCTCCAGAATGGTTGGACCAGTTCACAACTCTACCACCAGGGCATTAGTGTCCCTATTTTTCCACATCCCTTCCGCATTTTCTCCTGTTTATCTTTTTCTCTCTTTTTATCCTGTACCTCCTCTAAAATTTGTTTTGCTTCTGACTACTGCCTCTCTTAAACTGCTCCCCTCTTTTATCACACATACCCTTTTTTCCCCCTTCTCCTCCTACTTCCCTGTTGGGTAAGACAGACTTTTATACCCAATTGAGTATCTGTGTATAAGTATGGATAGATACATACACACACATATTCTACCCTCTTTAAACCAATTCACTTGAGAGTGAGGTTCAAGCATTGCTCCCCCCACATACACACTTTTCCCTCTTCCTTGCATGCCTCTTTTAAATGAGATCATTTTCCCCATCCTTTGTTTCCCTTCTCCCTGTGCATTTGTCTTTCTCAGCCTTCCATTTTGTAGGTCATCCCAACATAATCAACTCACTCCTGTGCTCTCTGTCAATGTAGACTCCTCCTAACTGCCTTAATAATGATGCAGTTTTTAGGAGTGACATGTATCATCTTCCCATGTGGGAATGTAAACAGTTTAAACAGTTTAACTTTTTTGAGTCCCTTAAGATTTCTCTTTCATGTTTCTCTTGAGTCTTGTATTTGAAAGGCTGATTTCTCTATTCAGCTGTTTTTTATTAGGAATGCTTGAAAGTCCTCTGTTCCATTAAATATCCATTTTTCCCCTGAAGGAGTATATTGTTTTGCTGGCTAGATTGTGGTTGATTGTAATCCTAGCTCCTTTGCCTTCCAATATCATATTCCAAGCCTTCCATTTCTTTAATGTGATAACTGCTAAATCTTGTGTGATCCTGACTGTGACTTCATGGTATTAGAAGGGTTGCTTTCTGCCTGCTCTTCTCTTTGACTTGGGAGCTATGGAATTTGCCTCTAATATTCCTAGGAGTTTTCATTTTGGGATCTCTTTCATGAGGTGACTGGGGGATCCTTTCAGTTTCTATTTTACCCTCTGCTTCTAGGATATCAAGGCAGTTTTCCTTGATAATTTCTTGAAATATGATGTCTAGTCTCTTTCTTTGATCATTGCTTTCAGGTGGTCTAATAATTCTTAGATTATCTCCCCTCGATCTATTTTCTAGATCATTTCTTTTCCCCCAGTGTAATATTTCACATTTTCTATTCTTTCATTCTTTTAACTTTGTTTTGTTGTTTCTTGGTGTTTCATGGAGTCATTAACCTCCACTGCTTAATTCTAGTTTTTAAGGAATTATTTTCTTCAGTATCTTATTTAGTATTGGTATTTTGTATCTCTTTTTTCATTTAGTGAATTCCACTTTCTAAGGAGTTCTTTTCATCATTGAAGTTTTGTACCTCTTACCATTTGGCCAATTCTGTTTTTTAAGGTGTTATTTTCTTTGGTGTTTTTATGTGCCTCTAAACTGCCAATTTTTCATTGTCTTTTCATAATCTTCTTGTATCACTCTCATTTATCTTCCCAATTTACCCTCTACCACTCTTTTTTTTATTTTTAAAGTCATTTTAACTCTTCCAGTAATATTTTTGGGGCTTATTATGTCCGGTTCCCTTTTTTTTTTTTTTTTTTTGAAGCTTTGCTCATACCTGTTTTGACAATGTTTTCATTTTCTCAGTTTGTGTCTTGATCTGTCACATCACCGTAGTAGCTCTTTATGGTCAGGTTCTTTCATTGTTTGTTCATTTTTCTAACCTGTTTCTTTACTTTGAAATTTATGTTAAAAGTTGGGTTCTGTTCCTGGGGTGGGAGATATTGTCCCAAGCTTTAGGCTTTTTCATTCTGCTGTTTTCAAAGCTTGTTCTGGGGGTTTGGAAGTTTTCAGTGCTCCCAAAGTGGTGTGATGTGAGAACAGGTGTAGTCACTGCTCTCCTGGTCTACCCTCTGGTCCTTACCCAGGAAGGGTCCCTGATCCCTTGCAACCATAAGTACTAATGTTCCCTTGGGACCAAAAGTGCTCCTTTCCACCCTCAAATTATGGCCCTGAAGTGAGTACAGCAATGTAATTGCCAACATGCATCCAGTGCTAGCACAAAGGTTCCTTGTAATCTCTTTCTGACTAGTTGCCAGATCCCTTTACCATCTCTGAACTAAGAGCTCCCGATGCTGTTGCCACTGCTGCTGTCACTGCCTCCAAGACCTACAGCTGGTGTTGCCACCATGTGCTCCAAGCCAACCCCCACCCCAGTGTCACAGACCTCTCCTTCTGACCTCTTAAGTCATCTTGGGCTAGAAAACGTCTCACCCCAACCTTTTGTTGGCTCTGTTGCTCCAGAATTTGATTAGAAGCTTTATTTTAAAGTTGTTTGGAGGGGAGTGTTGAGAGAACCTGGCTGTAGTGCTTCCTCTTGTCCACCATCTTAGCTCCTGAGAAAACATTTCTTTTTTAAATGTTCAGTAATTCATACTCCTGACTCATTCAAACAGACCTTCTTCAATGATGGTCTGAATTAACAAAGCTTGTTATAGGAACTGCAGATACTTGAGTTTGTATTTTGGCCCTGACACTTCCCAGCTATGTGACCATGAGGAAGTCAGTTTCACCACTTTGTACTTGTGTTTTTATCTTTAAAATGTGGATAGAAAATAAACCTCTACCCATTTTATGGGGTTATTCCGAGGGAGGCTCTTGAGTAAATTTTGGAGTGCATCTGAAGTATGTATGAGTTATTAATATTATTATATTGGGTTGCTCTTGACTTCCTATGTCAAAATTATTAACTCTATAACAAAACCAGATTAAGGGTTTATATAAAAATTTACCCCAAAAAATTTACAAAATTTTGAAAATGACTCATTATATTCCTTACATCAAATCACATTACTAAAGTAAAAATATTATCTAAAAAGCTTAGAAAAGTTGATGAGATGAATGTGAAACTGATTGAAGGTATGTCAATGTGATAGTGACAATATTTGCCTTAGCAGAAATAGTAAAAACATAGCTTTGGCTCTTTGGGTAATACTTCCTGAGGCCTACTGTGACTGTGGGACTTAGGCAAGTCATTTGGCCTTGCTAATCCTCAGTTTCCAAATCTGTAAAATAAGGGAGTTAAACTGGATGACCTCTAAGGTCTCCTTCAGCTCTAGATCTGAGCCCTTGATCCTAGGCATGGTAGGGTCCATAATCGCTCTGTAAAACATACTAGCTCTTATCATCATTTAATTTAAATAATGATAACAAATCCACCATCACAACCCAAAAGCATACAGCATATTGACATTATTAGCTTTTTTTTTTTTCTGAAATATTTTCCCACTTCTTTTATAGTGTAGTTGTTGAGAAGGTAAGATTGGACAAGGTGAGGGAGAATCTCATTATAGCACGTAGTGGACACTTACCAAATGCTTATTGACTGACCAACCACAAATGTTTCCCCAAAAGTCATCTGCATGATCTTCAGATTGCTGTCTCCATCTTAGCCCTTCCCTGGTGCTTCCTCTGTGTCTGGAGGATGGACCTGGGTCCTTGAAGACGATGCCAGAAGATTGTGGGTTCTGGAAGTTCCTGCCTGCCAAGCTAGCAAGGGTCCAGTGATGACTGTTTGTTGTCCATGGACCAGCCTGATGAAAAATAGAGGGCCTTGTCACCAGCTTGGCTCACAGGCAGGTGTGGGTGTGGGTACGAATTCTCAAGGCCCACACAGAGAGGGTCTGCTAAGTCATGGAGGAGTGTTGGCCCTCACTGGTAAAGGCACTGCCCACACCAACGATATTTTCAAGCCCTTAAATTATTAAATCATTTTCAAAACCATGTTCCAGTTGAAAATACTTAATTGTTGACTTTTTTCCTTTCTTGTCAGAGGTTCGTGAATTTTACACCTACCTCTCTCCCCCCCCCCCTTTTTTTTTTGCCTAATTGAATCAAGCACTTTGTTGTTGAGAGAGAAATCCATGTTCTAACTTCTGGCAAACAGCTGTCATTGTTAGGCAGGGAAATAAAGAAAAGCCAACTCCACACACTAAAACTTGCATTTGAAACTACAAAAGCGCAGGGAGAACAGTTGGCCTGTTTATTTTCACCCCTAGTATAGAGTTACTGAAACCAATAAAATGGAGAGTTGTTATATGGGTGTGTGTGTATGTGTGTGTGTGTGTGGTGAGGGAGAGGGAAGGATACAGAGGAGAAGGTGAGGAATAAATAGATGCAAAGGCAGCGTGGAAATTCATTTGTTTTCTCTTTTTTCTCCCCCTAGTCCAATCTCACCTTCTTCACTGGCTGCACTTCTCAACCTTCTGGACAGTAAAGCCATCTCTCTGCCCGCAGCTCAACAAGTGAGTCTAAACTTGCTAAGGCCGGTGTTTACTCTAAAATGATGGGTAAATGTTTATGAAAATGCCATCACAAAGTGAGTTTTGTAATTGAGGTATTAAGTGCTTCTAAGGGGTCTTTTTTATGCTGAAGGATGGAAAATTTCATTTGTTAGTAAGGATAAAAAGCCATTTCCATGCACAGGTAATTTGCTACCCTCTTTGTTAATTGAGGAAGACTATTTAATTGCTTGACATTACAGGCATGTTTACCCCAAATGTGTGTTTATGGAAGAGGCGAAAGCACAGCAGGGTGTGTGGTTCCTATTAAAGGGAAGTGCAGATGCCACCACTGGTGTCCTAGGAGGCCAGTGACAGACTCTCCACTGCTCCCCTGACCCCTTTGATGCTCCATTTGATAGCCTTCCCTGCGTCCCAGCCTCCTTCCACAGGGGCATTTGCCTCTGTCAGATGGCTGCCCTGTGAAAGTCAGTCCTCCCTGGGGGAGCCCAAACCACCGGGGAGGAAGCTAGCATGCAGGGCAGCTGAGCTGGTAGCCTTCTAAGGTGGGGTGGAGAGCCCTGGCGTTCCCCTGAAAGTTCCCCTGGGTAGGAAATGGGATGAAGCCCTCAGAGGCCCGCCTGTAAGGAGGCAGCTGCCCTGTTCCCAGCTCCACACTCCTCTGCTTCTGATGTTTCAATCAGAGGCCTAATGTTATTTTAATGGAGCTTTTTGCATTTAATATTTATATGCACCAGTGATTGGAGCAGGTTACAGAGCAATGCTCTAGAAAGGCTTCTTCCTCCTTTTGGCTAATTACTAGCTACCACAGAGCATGCTCTGTCCCCTGCATTGTGAAACTGGAGATGCAGGCTAAGAAAGGCCCCGTTTACCCACTGTGGAGTGATGCTCTCCCGCGACAGGGACCATGCCACATTTAGAAAAGTATTTTGGTTGCCTGGATGTCAGAAGAATAACAAATGTTTATAACCATTCTCAGCAGTAGGGAGAGATATTGGATGGCCTGGGGGCAGCAGAAGCTATATATACACAAGAGCAGATGAATTGTAGCGTTGGAGGAGGAGGAGAGATCCCCCCTCCAAAATCTGACGGTAGCAGGGGAGACAGTTGCAACAAGAAGTGATGGAAGACTGACAGCCTGAGTTTCGACAGATGTGCAGATAGAGACATTGTTGGATTGTATCCGCTTCCTAATCTTTAAACAAATTGTGAGCGATTTCTGAGGTTCCGTGAAAGCACAAAAACAACGGTGAATACAAAGCCTCAAGTGGGAGGGCATGGGGAATCTGGGGCTGCACTGGAGGTCTGCCCTGCCCTGTTGCTGTGACGCTCGGGTGGGGCGGGAGCCCATGGCATTCTGGGGCAGAACCCAAAGCGCTGGTTATGCCCATGGCAGCAATTCAGCAGTGATGCCTTGGATGCAAGGGGCTAGAAGCAGGTTCTCCTGGCTCACTCTCCTACCCAAAAATCTCTGGTGGCTTCAAATTGTTTCTAGAAAGAAAAATGTAGTAATAATGGATGCACGAAGAACTTCCCATTTTTCCATAGCATTTTCTAGTATCTCATTCAACATTCAGGGCCTTCTCGGCCTGGGCCCCGCTTTCCTTTCCAGGCAATTCCCCTTCTGCCCCTTCACCCACTCTGTTTCAGCCAGCCTGGCCCCAGACTGACCGGCCCCCCCTTCCCCAAACTCACCGAGCTGTCTCCTGCCTCTGCATTTGCTCAAACTGAACCCTGGGCCTGCAGTACATTTCTCTACCTTCACCTATTCCTAGCTACCTTTACGGCCCAATTCAGGTACCACTGCCTGCAAAAAACCTTTCTGATCCCCCCCACCCCCATTTTCAAGCCTTCTGCCTCCTCCAGATGAGCTTGTTTTTTCTTTCTCTATACATGTTTGCTCTCCTTAGTTGCATGTAAGCAGTTTGAAGGCAGCAGCATGTGTGTGTGCACACATGTGCACACATGCATGTGCTCACGCACATCCCTGGTGCCTGGCATTTTTTTTCCACCATCCCTGTAATTTCATCAATGTAAGGAACTCCCTATGAGAAGCTCCCTCTCCCAACAACTCCTCTACAAGAAAGTTTCCTCAGACACAGGTTATGGGGTCTTACCCAGGACCTGTCACCCAGCCATCATGGGGCCCATGTGAGACTCAAACCCAAGTCTTAATCTTGCCTCTCCCTGGCATTCATTGGCACTCAAATGCTTGTTAAATGGAGTAGCTGATGACCTCCAGGTCTGAAGCCCAGCTCTGGGCACTTGTTTAGCTGTCCAAACTCGAGCGAGTCTCTTCCTTTCTGGGTCTCAGTCTCCGTTGCTGGGAGGTGAGGGGTAAAAATGACCTCCACACACCTTTACAGCTCTGAGTCCGTGTGAGGCCTGGAGGCAGCAAGGGCCCTGGGCTGATTATGGGATTCATTTCTGGGGACCTTGGCTTACAAGCCCTAAAAGCTTAAGGAAAAGGGGCACGTGTGGACCAGGCCACGCCTTAGGGAGAGTTTTCTGAGTCCTCCTGGCCTCCTCTTTTGTCCTCATTAATCAGGCTCAGTTGTTCCCTTCCCCTCCCAACATGATAGTTGGGTTCTCTGGACCCATCTGCCGAGGACACTGTCTCTTAGACTTCTCTTTTACTGATCTTAATTATAGGGGCCATTGTTTCTATAGCACCATCTCCCAGGGAGCTCACGCCTGAGGAGCCCCGTAAGTACGCATACACATTAGGGGTGTTAGCTGCCTTTCTGGGAGGCAAGAAGCCATAGGTGTTGCTAAATGTTCTCATTTTTCAAGTGGAAATAGAGACACAGAGATAAAGCCGTGCCCTGTCCAGCTACTGAGCGCCTGACCTTGGGCAAAAGCATGATCATTATCAGCCTTGTTCTCTAATGACCAGACCAGGCCTGCTCAGCGGCATGTGACAGTCCGTGGGTTTTTTTGAGAACCCAGCCCAGTGCCAGCCTATGAATACCAGGCTCCCAAGACAGCAGTGGTAGAAATTTACCTGCTAATAAAAGCCAGATGATTTCAGAGCCCTATAACTCTTAGGCCACGATCATTTGCCAGACTTCTGGCCAAATTAATGCTTAAAAGGAGGAGGAAAGAGAGAGAGCAAGTGAGCACACGCCCCCTCCTTGTGCATACCCAGAAGTAGACACTCATACTGTTCTGTGTGTGCCCCCAGGGTCTGCCCACCTCGAACAGTTTTGTCTGGGCAGTCACTCCCACACTTAACCTATTTCCCACCACCACCATCCCTTTTGGCATACGCTTCTTTTAAAGATTTTTGGGTAGTAAAATTTTATGTATCTTACTGCATAGAGAGAGGTGTGGATCCTTTGGGGCCAGTAGTGAGTTAGCACGCAGTGCGTGAGCACATGTGCTCTCGTGTCCTGCTCCTCCTTGGAGGCTCAGGCTGGTATCTGTTAGTCACCTTACACTGTGGCCCCTTCTCAAAGAGGGGAAGATAGTGCCTCTCTCCAGACAACGTGCTTCCCTTCCCAGTCTAGGATGCAATAAGCTATTCTAACTGCACAGATGTCTCTGTCCCCTCTGACTCTGACGGCTAATAAGGGTCAGGCTGATATGGGCAGATGAGCTTCATTCATCCTACAAGCATGTATTAACCTGCCGTGTGCCAGACCCTGTGTTGGCGATCCATTATATACTAACTACAAAGACAGAAACTAGGCAGCTGCCCTCAGCGCTTACATGAGGTGGGGGGGGGGGGAGACACACAAAGATGTCTGTGCAAGATCTTTCTAAAGTAAATACAAAATAATGACCACGTGGAGAAGGTGGCAGAATGATAGCGTACTTGGAATGTGAGAAACTTGGGAAATGCCCCTTAGATAAGGTAGACGCTTTCCCGAGCTGTGAGAGCTTAGTATGGATCCTAGTTTGTGATGGGGACTAGTGTGAAGTCAGTCCGGAAAGAGAGTTTAGAGCCACGTTCTGAAGGCCTTTGAATGCCAAAGAGAAAAGTTTGTATTTTCTCCTAAAGGCAATAGGGAGCCATGGAAGGTTCTTGAGACAGAGTGCAATCTGAGCAGACCTGTCATTTTCAGAGCTTGTGCAGAGAAAGGCTTTGTGAACTTGACAGTATTGGCTGTTGCCCTCATTCTTATTATGTTCTCTCTATCCTTCAAATCATATACTTACAAAATTTTTTTTTAAATAAAACCTTTTGTTGGAGAAACAGTTGGGCAGCAATCAAAAGAGGATATATAACTGTCATCCCTTAGGAACTGAAATCTGAGTTTATGCCCCCATCTGTCAACCCTGGCATATGCACTGCAGTCTGTGCAATGCAGGAAAGAGAAAGGCCTTTCCAACTTCTAGATTACACTATCACTTTGGCCCTCACTCTTGACCATTAATCAGGCACCAGTGCCACACTCCAAACTGCCCAGCCCTTCCCAGGCAGGCAGATGCCGTGCCTGAGACCACAGATAGTCGTGCCTCGACGGCACTTCCCTGGGCAGAGGTTAAACAAAGCAGCTTGAGATTTATACTGCTGAAACATTAAGTGAGCATTAATGAGGCCTGGGAGAACGCCGGAAGGGAACTTAACAGAGGCATGGGCCACTCCCTGGCTTCTACTTGGCCAGGGGACTGAGGGTGAACGTGAGTGGTGAGATGGCTTTCTAAGTTTAAGATCTGGGGCTGGAAAGGAACTCAGACGCCAACTAGTCCAGTCCCTTCATCGTACAAATGGGCAGACTGAGGACCACATAAGTGACCTACCCAGAGTCACCAAGGCTGTCTTTGAACCCAGGAATTCCAGATCCAGTGCTCTCTCCAGGTTTAAGTCACTTAGCCTCTGTTTGTCTGTTGCCTTGGCTATAAAATGGGGATAATCACAGCACCCACATCCCAAGGTGGTTGTGAGGCTCGAATGAGTTAACATTTGTGAAGTTCTAAGCAGGGTGTCTGGCACATAGTGGGTACTTTATAAGTGCTAGCTTCTATTATTGTCGTCGTCATCATCATCGTCCCATAGGTATTCTGAACTATGAAACTAATTTGTTAACTCAACAAATTAAGGCAGCTTGGCACAGCGGACAGAGGAGGGCCTGCCTTTAAAGTCAGAAAGACCTACCTCCAGTATGCACTGACCCTGGACGAGTTACCTAATCAGTGGCCGGGCAGCTTTTTGACACTTGCGTCTCTAGACTAGTGGAGAGAGTTTCCACATCAGCAGCAGCTCTCCACACGGATGAAGTTGTTGCTCCAGACACAAAACAATAGCACTTGTAGATGCCAGATATTTGTCTCCCACCGCCAAGAACAAGCTTGATGGCTCAGTGGGGCGAGTGTTGTACCTGGAGCCCTTTTCTTTGAGCAGTTTGCTGCACACCGCCTCCTGCCTCCTCTTAGAGGGATCTGTAGGCCCACCTCCTCGGGTGTGCACGGGCGTCTTCATCCTAGGTATTTCTGCCCAGTGTTAACAAGCTGATAATTCCCAAGCACTTTGCAAGGTGCTAGTTCATTGCCGTGTTGTTGTTTCTGCTGGTCTCAGAACCAGCTCCCCTGATTTGGGGTCTGCAGTGTTTGCTCATGGTATCAAGGTGGGCAGGTGCCCAATGAGGCTGCATGCACAGTGGACTCCCCACCCCATCCAGGCTCCCTGTCAGTCCAGGCTTTGCCCAAAACAAGTCCTGCCTTTTCTGCCAGGCTGCTCTGCCTCAGAGAGGAGATTTATGGCTTCTTGATTAGCTAGTCATTCGAGGGGGGTTGGGGGGGAGGGTGCTTTGTAGTCTGAGCTGTGCTTCTAGACCTCGAGGGATGCCTTACCTATGGGTTGTACATTTTCAAGTAGTCTCTTTTTTTAGGCATCTCTGCAGACAGAGTTGAACAGAAATAAACACTTTGCCAAAAGCTGTTTTATTTTCTCAGCACTACTTTTTTTTTTAAACATCAGTGTATTTTATTTTTAACATTTTTTTTCTGTACTTTTTTCCTGTGTAGCTCACAGTAGCAATTAGGAAAGCCAAATGTCCAGTTTGGTGCCCATGGCTATCTTGGGTCCTCATTAGTCATTTGGGAAAGGTGAATTTGCATTTCCCTGAATTGTTCAGGGCATGTCTTTGGGAAGAGATGGAACTGGATCCTTTCCCACCAGGCATTGCTGGGGACTTCCCTTAAGGTCTCAGCTGAAGGAAAATAAAGATGTCAGGGAAAGGACAAAGACAAGGTACCCAGGCTTCATTATTGCCAGCTTCTCTTAGGAGAAAGTGCATTATAAAGTTCACTGACTCTCATTCAGTGTCTGGATTCAGCAAATCTATATTAAGCACCTCCCACATACAGAGGTACCATCCTAGGCACCAGGGATTCAGAGGTAAAAAGATGAAAGCAACAGTCCCTTTGATCAAGAGCTTCTAATAGGCCTGTGAACTTGCTTTTTAAAAATAATAATCATATTTCAATATAATTGATTTCTCTGTAATCTGCTTTAAAACTTGATTATGAGAAGAAGGGGTAGATAGGCTTGCCCAGAGTGCCAAAAGGGACCGTGACACATGAAAGATACTAGGGGGAATATGTACATGGGTTATAATAATAATATGATAATAATATATAATAATAGCTCACATTAATATGGTACTTTAAGATTTGCCAATGTTTGTTTCATTTGCAAACACATGATCTCATTTGCAAACACATGATCTCATTTGTACCCCAAAACAGCTCTGTGAAGTAGTTATCCTCTGGCACGTGGGGAAAGGGGGGTTCAGAGAGGGTGACTTAAGAATGATAACAGTGGGGCAGCTAGGTGGCGCAGTGGATAAAGCACTGGCCCTGGATTCAGGAGTACCTGAATTCAAATCTGGTCTCAGACACTTGACACTTACTAGCTGTGTGACCCTGGGCAAGTCACTTAGCCCCCATTGCCCCGCAAAAACAAAACAAACCAAAAAAAGAGAGAATGATAACAGTGATAACTCATATTTATATGTTGATAACTCATATTTATATGTTATATGTGTATAACACTGTGTGCCAGGCATTGTGCTAAGGGCTTTATCATTATCTAAGTGTCTGAGGCTGGATTTGAATTCAGTTCTTCCTGACTCCGAGCTTAGAGCTTTATCTACTGTTGCCACCTCGCTGCTCTCAACTTCTCCATAGTCACACAGCTATTAAGTATCAGAGACTGGCTTCAAACCCAGGGCCTCCTTCCTGCAAGTCTAGCATTTTTTCTGGTACATAGAGCCAATGTAAGTATTTACAAAGTAAGCACAAAATTATTTCAGGAGTGGACGCTGAACACTTAGGGGATCTGGAAAAGCCTTGTGGAGGCCTTCAGCTCCTGAGCTAAGCCCTAAGTAAATTAGGGCATCTTAGAGAGGGAGGTTAGGAGAGAATACATTTCAGACATGGGGGACATACAAAGGCATGGAAGCCAGAGATGGAATGTCACGTGTAGAAAATAGCAAATAAGCTAGATTGGCTGGAGCATTGAGTACAGAAGAGAGAGTCATGGGAAATCTGTCCAGAAAGGTAGACCAAATGAGGCAGATTGTGCCAGACTCAATGAGAAAACTACTGTGCTGGCGCAGATGATGGGTGAGAAGGCCTGGACTAGCAGCGTGCCCGCATGAGAAAAGAAGCAGATCCAAGTAATGTTGGGCAAGAGCAATAAGACTTGATCATTGACTGGCTGTTGAAAGGTAAAGAGTTAAGCCAGACTCTGAGGGATGAGTCCAAGGTGGCAAATCTCTAAATATTTATTAAGCACCTGCTATATGCAAAGTACTGTGCTAGGTTAAAAAAAAAAAGAAGAATGACACAGGGCCTCAAGGAGTTTATAGTATATTGGAGTATAGTATACTACATATGATGCAAGGGAAAAATATGATATGAATAATGGAAAGATCCTGACAGAGGGGACTGGGACAGTTTGAGGAAAGAATGACTGATGTCACGGCCAGAACAACATTCACAAAAGAAGTGGCACCTGAGCTAGACCTTGAGTGAAGAGAAAGATCATATATTACTGATGTTGACCTATCGTGTGGATGGGTTTGGGTTTTTTTAAGTACTTAATATAGCGAAGAGAGATTGTATGTAGCAGCACTTTCACCCTATCCACCCTACTTGGCTACCACCACCTGTGCTTTTAACACAAAATAAGGGTTACGGGTCCACAGCTTCAGCAGCATTGGTCCCGATGCTCTAGGCAAACCAAGCCAAAGTTGGTAGGTGCTTAACAAACGTTTAACAGTCCACAGGAGTGTGTGTGTGTGTGTGTGTGTCTGTGTCTGTGTGTGTGTGTGTGTCTGTGTGTGTGTATTTATATATATGCTTGGACATATTGGTGACCTGGGGAAGTCAAGACAACTTTGCCAAGCCTCAGAGCAGCATCCCATTGACCTTACCTTTCTTGTCTTGTTCACACTGGTTGTTGAACAGATCTGTTCTCCTAGGACTGGCTCCGGACCAGCCCCCCTCTCTGCCACATTAGGAATAGGGAGTTTTCCATCTCCTTCACTGCCATAGTAATGATGATATAAATACATAATTATGACTGCAGGCGAGCATGGACCCAAAGCCTGCGGGGAGGAACAAAGAGCATTGCTGCAGCCCCCATGCAGCATGAGAACAAAAGGAAGAAGGGAAAGAACCACCCTAGGTCCTAAGACCTCTCTTCCTTACAAATATTCCCCATTTTCAAGGGCATCATCTTTTAAAAAAATAGAAAAAAAACACAGACATTAATGAATAATTGTCCCAGTCAGGCTTGGATCCACCTCTACCTGTAGGGGATAAATAAAAGTAGGCCTGGGGATTCCATGCATTTTAATTGACGTTTTTATTTGGTATTCTCATTATGTGGTCAGATAACTTCCTACCCTCTTGGAGTCCTCTTTCCCAGCAGGATTTGTTCTCTGGAGTTAGAGTTGGTCTCAGCCCACTGGCTGCCTCCCACCACTTTCACGTGGGTCCTGGCCTTTACAGAAAGTTGCCATTTCATTTAATTAGTTCATCGGATTTATAGTGTGCCTGTCTCCCAGCTGTCAGCAGGAGTCCTGGGACCAGGCATTGCCCCCTCACAACTCCCACGGTGGTACAGGAGAGGGGGAAGACTGGCTGGGCCCAGAGAGCAGCATGTCTGCCATGATTCAGCTGAGTAGGAGGGAAAGAACTAGCTCTCTCAGAGCCCACCCTCTCCAAAGGGGGATGGATGCAAGAAGTGCCCACTAAAGACCTGTTGGAACCAATAGGAGGGGAGTCCAGAGCTACCAGTGGCCCAGAGTCTCATTCAGGGTAGACGCTGATGGAAAATTAATGGTCAACATTAGAGCCGGAAGGGACCCTAGACATTGTCTCTCCCAGCCCCTTTGCTCTACAGGTGAGGACAGTTAGGCCCAAAAGGTTGATGTCATTTGTTCAAGCCCACCCAAGCAAGGAAAGGGGATTTGAACCAAGCTGTTTTGACTCCATAGCTGGTGGTCGATCCCTTGATGGATTCTTTCAATCGAGGCAGGGGTTCGGCATCCATTTCAGTCCTTTCTCTTCCTCCTCCCTTCCCTGAACCCCTGTAACTTGGCAACCATGGAGTGGGAGCCCTGCCTTGTACCAGAGTTCATTCTTTGCTGTGCTCTCCCCACTCCGATTCTTAGGTTTTTGAGGAATTATGGCAAAACCAAGGGAAGACTCCAGGCCAGATCGTTCAAGAGAAGAAACTTGAGCTGCTCCAGAACCAAGAGGAGCTGGAAGAGATATGCCAAGCAGTGCTGGACAAGCATCCTCAGGAGGTGACTTTCTTTATTTGTGACGTTATCCACGGGAGGAGGGGGCTTCCATCAGCACAGGGGCCAGAGGTTTATTCCGAGCCACAGACTTCTTTCCATCTGCATCCAAAGTCAGCAGGCACTGACCTCCATTAGGAGCTGTGGGCTCATCTAAAGGAGGAAGCATCAGAGCCTTTCTGCCCTCAGATGGGGCGGAGGGTTGGTCCCCAAACCCAGCTGGCCCAGCTTTAGTATTTTTATTCTCCTTGATATTTGGGACAGTCCAAGCTCTATTTTCATTAGAAATTCTCACCCTTCTGAGCACCATTTAATTTGCATGAAGCAGTTATTTATAGGAGTGTCACCAAAATCGCCAAATCAAAATGTTGACCTTTGTCGAGGCCACAGACAACTCCCTGTCCACCCCAGCTAGCTGCCAGCAGGGAGGAGGACCTCATCAGGAGAAGACAGCCTGCGGGTCCTGCAGTGAGGGAGGGGAGAGATGGAGATGGAACCACTCCCGGCTTCAAGCCCACAAGAAGTGATTGTAAAGGCAGCATGGAAAATTATTTTTAAATTATGGAGAAAATCCTTGACAGGAGCATGGCTGAAAACCAAGTCATTTTGTGTTCTGAGCATAGCACAAAACAGGCAAGCTAAAATGAGCAGGGCCTCTCCCTCCCCCAGTCTAATCATGTTGTCGAGAGGGATTTTTTCACGTGGGGAAGAAAGAAATTGCCATCATCCCTTAGAGAACAGTCCCCACCTACCCATCAGCTCGCTGGAAGACACTAACAGCCCCGTAAAGAGCTCTTGATAAAGAAAATGAGCTTGCACCAGGGCTGCCGCAATCTCCATCTTCCTGCTTCATCTGTAGCCACCGATAAAGACGCGCTTAGAGTTTGATTCATCCTGAAGCCCCTGAGTGCAGGTAGTGCCGAGCATCAGAGCCGGCGGAGGACGTTGGAGCCAAAGGTCATGAGCAGCCTCCCACCCCCCTGTCCCACGGGCCTTCAGTGCCTCCCCTTCTCTCCCCCGCACCCTCTGATTACTTTAAAAAAAAAAAAAGAGCCTGTGTTTTCAGTGACTCCTGAGAGGCATCACTGCAGAATTAGAGACCTGGTCTCCTTGCTCTGACCTCTTTAATTCCCCTTGAGGAACTTGCTCATTCGGAGGACTTTCAAGAAGCTCCAGTTGCTCTCAGGACGAAAGGAACTTGCCGAGTCACCGTGAGTGGGCCCTCCTCTCATCATTCCTGCAGTTAAAGAGCAGGAGGAGAGTTCTGGTTTCCAAACTACCCCGGTCCAGGCCACCATTCCCTTGATTGTTTTCCCATTCATTGATATCAGAAGCCAGAGTTTGGAGATTTCCCTTCAGCCTGAACCTAAAGAAGGCGTGATCTTCAGATCTTTGTTTACAAAAAGGCCGAGGGCCAGCAAAGACGGCAACACTCACCCTTGGGTAGAGTCCTCTCTCCCCACCCCCAGACCGGGCTAGGAACCATTGCCTGTGACCGCTGTTTGCTTTTCCTCTTAACCATATTTTCTTCTTCCTTTCTCGGAAGGTCCTGGCAGTGAAGAAGGGAAATCAGAAAGTGGTGAATAAACTGATCGGGCTGGTCCGAAGGGCAACAGAAGGCCGAGCAGACCCAGCCAGGATAAAGCAGATCCTGGAGAAGCAGCTGCAGTGAGCAGCCCTGGGCCGCCTCCCTTGACCGGAGCAAGAAGAAAGCCAACCAGTGTGGACTGTGTCTGGGCACCTTCCCCGGGGCCTCGGGGCCCTCCTGAGCCTGCTCCCCACAGACTAACAGCAGGCCCTGGCTGCCAGAGCTCAGCCATGTGCCCGCCCCCATCCTAGACCTTACAAAATGTCTTTCCCTTGGTACCACAGGAGAACAGAAGGTCCTACTCCCATGTTTGTTTCTGTGCCAGTGGGAGCTTATGAAGCTTCAGTCAGAAATGTAGCAGCAGCCGAAAGTCTCAGATTCTAGAATTCTGAAATAAAAAGACCAGGCTCGACCATTTCACATGATGTACCAGCTTTTCTCTTCAGAGGGGGAGGAAAAAGTAAATCCAGTAACTCGAGCACTATATTTTTAGCACCAGAACCTGGTTGGTACAGGCAAAAGGAACTGCAGTATGTGCACACAAGAGTATGTGTGGTGGGAGGTGCGGGGGCAGGGAGATGATGGTATCAGCCCTGCACCTGCTCATCGTCTGATTAATAAGGATACTTTGGTCCTCACCGATGAGAAACTTTGGACACACGGTCCGAGTTCATATTAAAAAAGGCAAATAGATGTTTTCAAATATTTTAATGAATAAAATATATACCCATACTTCACATAAAAAATTTAACTTACAATTCATATATTGTACAGATGACCCCAAAAGATCAGTAACGTTAGCTTGACTTGTTCTGTCTGGAAAGCATAATACTCTAAATTAGCAAATAGAGACCTTGACCTTGAAAAGCCATCATCCCACACTTAACTTGACATCCAAATGAAGGCTTCCTTGCTTTTATTCATGTTAGATAACCAGTCACACCATTTTACCCATGTCACGCAGTAGGCTTCCTTTGTACCTGGATGTCCTGTAACCTCTGACTCTGACCAGTTTGGGTTTTGGTTTGGTTTTATTTGAAATCACAAGGAACAAAAACAAGAGAGTAAAATCTTGCAAGTGGCCCTCGCTTGATACAAAAACATCATCAGCCCTTGATAAAAACAAAATGCAAAAGAAATATGGATGCTTCCTCCTATACTTCATGCTGTTCCAGCAACAGCCAGGCGCCATGAGAAATACATTGCCTCTCCCCCGTCCCTTCGGATTTTCCAAATACCCATGTGGTCACCAGCAGAGACAGGTATTCCCTGAGACATTGTGGAGGGGGAAAAAGTATCCCCCCCTTACCTCTCAAAAAGAGGAATTGGTTCATGATGACTATACTCTCATTATCAGATAAACAGAGAGGAATGAGCACGTGGCCTCTTTATTCTTGTCAGGAGCTGTTTAGAATTTTAAGATTCTACCTCATCCACCCACCCCCCAAAAAAAAATCATGCAGGGTTTCCTGCTTAAACACTGAAAACTAATGGACCTGAAAACAAAAAGCCTATTTTTACATTCTCCAAACCTCCCTAGGAAAGCGAGAAACTCAGGCCTGATTTTCTTTTCTCTCTCTCGATTCCCTAACTCCATGAATCGCGAATGAGAGGGGGAAGCAACCTCTTCTGTCTCTAACAAATAGGGAGTTTTGCTGTTTGCATCAATGTTTCACAAAAGGCCCCAGCTTCTAGGATAATAAAATTTGGCCAAGGCATTTCAGGCTTTTTTCAGAACTTGAGTCAAGTTATTACTTAATTAGGATGGCAGCTCTACCAAGATTTTCTTTTTTTAAAACAAAACATCTTTTTAAACCATATTAGAGATGGAAGATTCACAAAGAAAAATGTCAGAGTTAAGATGCTTGGCCTTTAAAATGCCAAATCTTCTACACTGCAGACAATTTGACTATTACCCAGTTTGAAGATCTCCCCAAACAGGCTTTGTGTTGACCTAACTGCAATTGTGAAAACTCAGGTATTGGATCACAGACATTTTACTTGGATCCTCAACTAAACAGTGATTTGTTTGCTGGAGGCCCCAGAAAATTCACAAGGAAAGCAGGAGTTCTGTCCTGCAGTGGGTCTCAGTAAAATTCCATTTTAAATACATTCTTTGCATGGGTGTGAATTTGGTTTGGTGCCCTTCTTTGCTATTCAAGGAAAACCTCATTAAAATGTATGAGTCAGCACCAAGGTGGAGTCTCTGTCATCTGTCATTTGAAGCTGTACCTGTAGAGTTTGGTGCCCGATACTAAGTACTCTGACCATGATGATGTGGGAAAACAGGCCTTTCCCCAAGACTGACTTAGAACAGGCCATCCTGGCCAGGCCCAAGCTTTGGGAGTAAGTGGAGTTTTCCCCCTGGGAGAACAGTCTCCCACTTTAAACTTCTTAGCCTTGGAGTCAGAAGACCTGGGTTCAAATCCTCCCACTGCCCACCACTAGCTGAGTAACCTTCAGCTAGTCACAGATGTTGAAAGGATTTCCAGAGATCATTTAGTTCTGCCCCCCTCATTTTTATAAACGAAAAAATAAGGTCCAAGAAGGGAAAAGACTTGCCCATGTTGGGCATAGTGGGGTTCTCTGAGAATATGACAGCATATCTTACATCAAAAAGATTGTAAGGGGAGTAGAAATAGGTGACATGATCTTAAGGCTATGTAGAGAAAAATTAGCACTTCACTTGTATCCTTAACACAAATGAAGAGAGCAGGAAGACAAGAAACAACTAAGAAACACTCCCCAGGGCAGAGATGGAGGCAACATTCTGGAGTGAAGCTAGGAATCTGATTAAAATGTACCTGGGAGAGGTTAAACAAGATAAATATACAATAAAACATAGATGATCTTAATTTGTGGTGTTCTAAGTCAGTATACAACCAGTAGTTTCCATTTCGATCCAACACCAGTGATCTAGGATATACTAAAAGGATGTAAACTCATCTAGGGCAAGGGACTGTTGCCTTTTTGTCTTTCTCCAGCACCCAGCACCACACGTGGTCCATAGAAAGTACTTAATAAATGTTTGTTGAATGAATACTTTTAAGCTCTCAGCCTCAGTTTCTTCATCTGTAAAAATGGGTAAGACAAATACTTATGCCCCCTTGGGCTTACAGCATTGTCAGGAGGTTTACATTGGAGGGCTTGTGTGAAACCACTAGTGTCATTTTGATGATCCTTAATAATTGACTGTCAATAATAATTACTTAGTGGGTGGTCTTTCATGGAACTCCTTTAGAATTGATCACACATCTCATAACACTTAATTCTATCACCCTGGTGGCTGGAACTCAAGAGGCTGGGCACATACCCAGAAATGAAGTCAACTGGCCAGTGCAGCTGACCAAAGATGGGCCCAAGAAAAATCTTTCTAGCTCTACTCCGCTGCTGTGATGGGGATGGAGTTTTGGCCGAAAGCCAGGTTTGGAAACTGATTTATTGTGAATAACCTGGAGGGAATGAAACTATCTTAAAATGTAATTCTTGTTTTCCAAGAGCCTCACTTGTATATAGCTTGTGACTATGCCCCATCATGGACACAATTTATCACCAGCTTCAGGGGCTCAAGGAGTCTACAAAATGACCTTTTCTTTTTAAGGGGATGGGAGGGGAAGACACTGGGTCTCTCTATCTCACCTAGGTGAAGTACAGCAGCCACTCATGAGCCCAAACCCAATACTGACTGGCATAGAAGTCATACATCCTGCTCCATTTTGACAACTTGGGCCGGTCTGCCCCCTCCTTAAGCAACCCAATGGTCCTGTGCTTCCAGAGAGTCGCCATATTGGTGCCAAACTTAGTATGGGCATCCAGTTGGTTTTTAGTCCAACTGCTGGTCCTACAGCTCAGAACTCCTGAACTCAAACTATCCACCAGCCTCAGCCTCCTGGCAGGGAGCCTGGAAGGGATTATAAGTGTGTGCCATCACACCCAGTTACCCATTTAAAAAAAAAAAAAACCTAACCACATTTATTTGAATAAGACGACAGAAAAAAGCAGACTAAGGAAAATAAAAATCTCAATTATTTTGTTCTTTATCAAAAAAAAAAAAGAATGACCTTTTAGCCAGATGTATTCATGTGCTATTCTTTGTAATAAAGAGATGGTAAATTAGGCAAATTAGGAGGTCGAAGAATATCTATCAGATCTATGGAGAAGGGAAAAATTTATGACCCAAAAGATATAGAGAGCATTATGAGATGTAAAATGGAAAATTTTGATTACAGTAAGTTAAAAAGGTTTTGCACAAATAAAACCAATGCAACCAAGATTAGAAAGAAAGCAGAAAACTGGGAAATAATTTTACAAGTATTTCTGATAAAGGTCTCATTTCTCTAATACATAGGAGACTGAGTCAAATTTATAAGAATGGAAGTCATTCCCCAATTGATAGATGGCAAAACAGGCAGTTTTAAGATGGAAAAAAACATATATATATATAAATCAAGAAAAAATGTTCTACATCACTATTGATTAGAAAAATGCTAATGAAAACAACTCCAAGGCACCACCTCACACCTATCATATTGACTAATGTGGCAGAAAAGGAAAATGATAATATTGGAAAAGATATGGGAAATTTGGAACACTAATGTAGTATTGGTAGAATTGTGAACTGATAGAGTGCAATTTGGAACTAGGCTCAAAGGGTTAGCAAACCGTGCATATCCTTTGACCCAGCAATACTACTACTTAAGGGCAGCCAGGTGATGCAATGGATAGAGCACAGGCCCTGAGGATCTATCTTAGGATCTGAGTTCAAAACTCACCTCAGACACAATAGCTGTGTGACCCTGGGCAAGTCACTAACCCCAATTTCCTTAAACGTCCAAGGCCATCTCCAGTCATCCTGACATATATCTCTCCACTGGATCAAGATAGCTCCAGAGGAGAGAGTGAGATTGGTGACTTTGCACAGCCCTCCCTCACTTAAATCCAATTCACTGCAAGTTATGACATCACCCTGATGTCATGGTCCTCTTCGAGAATGAAGGACAAATAACAACCACTACTACTTCTATATCGCAAAGAGATCATTAAAAAAGGGAAAAGGACCCACATATACAAAAATATTTATAGAAGCTCTTTTTGTGGTGGCTAAGAATTAAAAATTATGGGGATGCCCATCAATTGGGGAAGGGCTGAACAAGGTGTGGTATATGATTGTGATGGAATACCTTTGTGCTATTAGAAATGACAAGCAGGGGCAGCTAGGTGGTGCAGTGGATAGAGCACCAGCCCTGGAGTCAGGAGGACCTGAGTTCAAATCTGGCCTCAGACACTTAAAACTTACTAGCTGTGTGACCCTGGGCAAGTCACTTAACCCCAATTGCCTCACAAAAAAAAAAAAAAAAAAAAAAGACAAGCAAATTTCAGAAAAACTTGGAAAGACTTAAATGAACTGATGCTGAGTGAAGTGAGCAGAACCAGAACAATGTACACAACAGCAGCAGCATTGTACAATGATCAACTATGATTGACTGATCTCTTCTCAGCAATCCAATGATCCAAGATGAGTCCAAAATACTCATGATGAAAAGTACCATCCACATCTAGAGAAAGAACTGGTGGAATCTGAATGCAGATTGAAACATACTATTTCACTTTATTTTACATTCTTGTACCTGTACAAACTATATCAAACTGTTTACTATCTTAGGGCAGAGGGACGGAGGAAGAAAATTTGGAACTCAAAATTTTATTTTTAAAATATTTTAAATTAAGGGGATTTACCTAGAAATCATTCATCAAGGCAGGTAACAGCAAATCCCAAAGTCCCTCTTTTGAAATAAATGCTCAATAAAAGGGATACTGCCCAGGAGAGGTTTCCTCCTAATGAATCAGGCTGGAGCATCACTAACTTCAGGACATTCAAGGAAACATAAGGCTCATTCATTCCCTAATCAGCACATAGCAAATGTGACTGTAGAGCAGTCTCAGTTCTAGGAAGCTTTTATGGTCTGAGCTAAGATATACCATTATACTGCCACCGATTCACACAGGAGGCAGATAGGGGGTGGGGTGGGGAGAATTGTTCATTTGCTAGAGCCCCCTATTAATAAAATACGAGTTAACACTAAGCTCAGTTTGTCCTTCAGAGGAAGAAGGCGGCATGACCATTTCAAGAAGGGTCAGTCCAAAAAAGGCCAAAGGTTATCGGGTTTTAATGCCAAATAGTGATATACAGGTGGTGAAACCCTCAAGGGGTAGAGAGAAGTCAGAGAGAATAAAAGACCAACCCATACAAATAGATTAAAATAAGCTAATAATAGGAAACCACAGACTGAAGTCAACCATTGATCATGCACTGTCAAAATAACAAGCCTGCTGACCCTCTATGGTGAATTTTGGGAGGCCACAAAAGACATCTGGGATGGGTCAGCAGGAATGGATGGGCCGCCAACTTCATCGGTGGCATTTTAAACACTGGACTTGATCAAGGGAGTTCACTTGGGTCTCACAAGATCGGGAGCTGGAAGGAACGGTAGACAATCTAATCCAACGCTCATTTTGTAGATTAAGATGGGAAGCTGAAGTAAGAGAAGCTAAATGATTGGCCCAAGGTATTAAGTGGCAGAGAAAGGATTTGAACTCAAGCCTTCTGACTCTAAATTCAACACTCCACTGCATCAGACTGCTGACTGTTAATAAAAGATATGCCTTTTGGTGCAGCGCAGCTTGGAAGCTGAGCTCCTTTTCATTCCTAGAAACAGAGGGTCAGAGGTGCTGGCCATCTTCCCATAACCTGCCACCATCCTTAAGAAATACCGTCTTTTCCTGCTCCTCCCCTTCAAGTCCTCAAAGAGCCTCACTCAAAACCCACCCACCCCCACCCACATCCATTTGGCCAAAGCCCAGTTTACCCAGTTAATGAGCTGCCAGGATAATCTGCCCTCCAGAACAAGGAGTAGTTGGTTGCTAATGGGCTATTAAATGCTTGAGTGAAGAAAGGATTTATGGACACAGAATCATCTGGGATACAAGTCTTCCCCCCTTCTGAGAGCTTTTTTGCTAATGAATATTAGGTTTAAGAAAGGCCATTCCAAAAAGTTAACTCTATTTTGTCCTAAGAGATGTTTGCTCAGTGGCATAATTTCACTAAGGATGAGAGGATCTAAACCTTTCCATTACTACGTTCTTGAGAGTGATTTGGCCTAGAGTTTGGGCATCAAGAGACACGCACATTAATGGCTGAAGTCAAAGGGGGCCCAGGGCAGGGAGCACAACATATCAGCGACCTATGGCTGCTAGCCTGACCCTGCTGCCTGTCCCCTGCCACAGTTAATACTGCCAAGCTAGCTGAGGTTCACGCACAGCCAAGTAGCATTTGTAATCATAGCCATCTTGCAATAAAATCTTTCATACAAATGGCCAGTGGGGACAGCCATTTCCGTAAACACGACACTAGTAATGGCTGATTAAATCAAGCAGCCCTGAAGCAGGAGCTGGAGGCCTATGGCAAACATGGGCTGGTTGTGTGGGTGTTTAAAAACAAAAAAAACAAGACAAGGGCTTCTGTAGGAAAGAACATTGACCCTGGCTGGCTTGTGTGCTTCCTGGTCCAGAGTGGACCATCCCAAAAGATGCAGCAAGCCAAGAACCTCTAAAAAGGAAGACAGCTTCCTGGTCAGTCTCACAGATATCTGAACTCTGTCACGAGAATTGGTGGCTTCCCCCGAGAAGCAGCAAGCAAAATGCTCTTCTATCAGGGAAAAAGATACCATTTTTTTTTTGGCGGGGCAATGGGGGTTAAGTGACTTGCCCAGGGTCACACAGCTAGTAAGTGTCAAGTGTCTGAGGCTGGATTTGAACTCAGGTACTCCTGAATCCAGGGCCAGTGCTTTATCCACCGTGCCACCTTGCCGACCTCCAAGATATCAATTTTTAAATAGAAGGACCACAATTGATTCAGATAAAACCTATCCACTTCCCCAAGTGGAAAGAGTTTTGCTGGGTGGATCAGATACAACACACACACCCACACACCCACCCACACACCCCTCCCCAGCACCTTTCCAGAGCAAAGCATGGGACCATTAAGAAAACCTATTTCCGGGGCAGCTAGGTGGCGCAGTGGATAGAGTACTGGCCCTGGATTCAGGAGGACCTGAGTTCAAATCCAACCTCAGACACTTAACGCTTACTAGCTGTGTGACCTTGGGCAAGTCACTTAACCCCAATTGCCTCACCAAAAAAGAAAAAAAAAAAAGAAAACCTATTTCCCATGATTCCTCTAAGATGAATGGAAAAAAAAAAAAAGAACTTGGCAGTAGTATTCTCATCTTGACTCTTGAGAGGTAGTTAAACTCTCAGGATCAACCTTGCCTGATTCCCCGCCCTCCCCCGCCCAATCCCTTCCAGAACCCTCCCCCAATATTTTTAAAATTAAATTATTTATTTGCCCATTTTAAAAATTAGGCTGCCAAACAGACATGCTGTACTGTACTTTGAAACATAAAATGCAGTCAGTTCAGAATACACTCCTTTAAAATCAGGTGATAAATCAGGAGTTGAGATTAAAGCTGAAATGGGCAACCCAGAAAGTTCTGGATCTCACCTTGTCTGTGTCTTAGTGAGCACCATTCCTGTCCCAAGAACACAAAGTTGGCACAGCCCTGCCTCAGGACCAAACCAACAGGACCATTAGTGCCTCTTTGCTTTCTAGCAACCAAAGATCACAGATTTAGAAACAGAAAGGACCATAAAAATCAACAAACTCAACTCTTGTTTTACATGTGAGGAAACTGAGGCTCACAGAGGTGAGGCCACTTGGGTACGGTCACATAAAAGCAAAGCAAAGACTAGAACCCAGGCCCCCAGGCTCCAAATCTAGGCAGACTCTGTCAATTACACAATCTGATCTCTAGCCTTATTTTTAGAAACTCAAAATAATCTCATCCCATGGTTAGCCTCCTCCAAATTCCTTCTCTATTTTATATTATAGTAGGAGAAACTATTCCCATTTTTTTAAATGAGAGTTTCTAGGGGCCAGGAAGAAAATTAGGCATTTATTAGCTTTTATTTCCATTCCAACTTCTTACTTATCTTGATCATTGCACAGGGGATCCTTCATTTTCACCCCTTTTCCATTTTCAGTACCTTATATTATCAGGAACTATCTTTCAAGTTTTCTACAGATTCCTTTCCTTTCATGTCCCCAAATCAGCTTAACTTCACAGGTCATTCAGGATTAACTTCTTTGCTCCCTTATTAAGCCACAGTGAACCTTTGTTGCTCTTCTGTGGTGTTTGCCATCATAAGCCACTACCCATTTTCCTAGCCCACCTCATTCCATTTACTCCCTCAGCACCTACCCCAGAGCATTCTCAAGGGAAGCAGCAGACCTCCAATCCCTACTCTTATTTAGACCTGGCTTTCAGGGGTCACCCTTAGTCCCCAAACTTCATTTCAGATAACCCTGCTCATAGCTTTGAAGGGGCAGGCCATGTCCTATTTTCAAATTCAAAATCAGTAGAAGGGCTAACTTGTTTTCCATACATGTAGGTTAAAGGCTTCTCAGCAACCCTGTGATGAGTGATACATATCACCCCTTTCTTCCATTACAGGCACTGATAGAGAAGGCAGATAGTTGACTAAAAAAGATAGGAGTCATAAAAGCAAATCCTTATTCTTCCCCAAAGAGAGGGACCACAGGGTCCTTCTGTAACAGATCTGAAAAAAAAAGATGATGCAGAGAGCAGGAGCAAATGCTTTTAGCAGGCTGCATTAAGCAATTTAATTACATAGTGAGTCTAAATAGAAGGGAAGACTTGTGGGATGTAGTTAAAGACAAAGTTCTGGTTTGGGGGGATTTAAATCATCCTATGAAATGACAGCTTAAAAGTCCTGCCTCCACCCCACCCCCACCCACACCCCATTTCCCCCGGCTTAAGCATCTCCACAGTTAGCTCTCTGCATAGCAAGCCATGTTCTCTTCTTAACAGAGACCTTTGGAGGTTTGAAAATACAACCAAGGGCCTAGAGATTCAAGCCAGTGAGTGGTCACCATTCTGCAATGCTCAGCGTGTCCCACCACAGCTGGTCAGCACAGCTTTTTTTTTTTTTTAAAGGCAAAGATTTTCAAGTCAGGAAAAAAAAAATGAGACTTTGGTTTCTCCCTGAGAATTCCAGATCTGGGGCTTTAATATAATATAATCCCTAAGAGGCCATCAGATCAGAGGGCTCAGAATTAGAAGAGAATTTATTAGAAATCATCTAGTCTAACCCTCTAACGCCTTCATTTTATCCGAGGAAACTGAGGTCAGGATGTATTAAGGGCTTTCCCCGGAGCCACACAGGGAACAAAATCCAGCTGGTCTTGCCCTCTAACCACGTGGTCTCCTCACTCTAGCCCAGGTCAAATTCCCTCCTCTCATTTCCTAAGTCTTCTAGCAGACAGGCACCATACCTCATGTACTGTTCACTTTGGGCTCCTTGTTCCTCTCCTACCTTCTCATCTTCCATCAGAATTAAGCCAGCACTTAACAGTCATCATCTTAACTGGTCTCCAGAGAGGCAGCAGTTCATTTCATGAGGACAGGCCCAGCCCAGGCAACTCCATCTGTTTTTCTTGCCCAAACAGAGCAGGAAGCTAGACTTTTTGATCTCCTTCCTTCATAATACTGCTGGCTTATCATGAATTGTTTTTCTACCCTGGAGAGCCCTGCTTGAAAACAAGGGGATGGGAGTAGAAGAGGGGCAGGAGGGCATGCAGAGAAGAGGAGAGGATATAATTCGACACTGCAAACAATGTTTACATCTAGAATCATGTTTTGATCACAGCTCTTTTCAGTTTCTCCTTTTCAGGAATGGTTTAAGGCATGTCTGTGAAACTAGGAGGATGGTGAGGTGACTAAGAGCACGAGGAAGGGCAGCAGTGATGCACCAGTACATCATACCTTAGTCTCTTCCAATGCAGCATTTCCTTGTGGAGTGAGGCAGCAGGTACTTGGCTCAGCACTGCTCACCTGGGGCGGGGGGGAACAGTACACAGCTGCTCTCTACAAAGTGCAGTGACAAATTAGACAACACACACAACTGTCTAAAATCGCCGGTGTTCTTACAGGTAGCACTGACTTTATACAAAGGCTGCATGCCCCATTCCCCAAATGCAATGAAACTGTCTCCAGCCTATAGGTTTCCTTTTCAGGAGCACTTTAAAAATAACTCTAATTGTCCTTTGGACATGAGTAAATGATGCTGGGCTTCCTTTAGTGGGTCAAGAGAGAAATAAATCAGTCTCCTAGAAAACAAGGTTGCCACTTGCATAGAACATTTTATTATGTGCAAATCTCACCAGATAAGGCTTCACTTCTGAGTTTGGGGGGGCAAGGGGAGGCTGATGAAAGGAAGTCTTGCTCACAAACACAATGGGAAAATTCCATGCATTCCTCCTCCTGGCCAAACTCAAGCTTGCAGCTGACTTTCCTGGTGGCCAGCCTTCAGCTAGAGGCTTCCCACACCCTAAGGCAAGATATGTTGAATTAGCACACTTGTTTTGCAGTAAATCCAGGGGTGATGCTTGATTTCCATGGATGCCAGAAAGGCCCAGGGGTTCCATTTCTTTCCATTCTTCCTTCTAAAGAACCTGGTGACTTGGGACAGAAGGCCACAGGAGCAGTCTGCTAAGTCTCAGGCATGTCTCTCCTCATTAAGGTACCAGGTGAGTCAAGGTGTGTCTGGCGCTGAGAGATTCCAAGGGAGTGGAGCATGCCTGGGACCCCCGGGACAGCCCCAAACAAATGTCTGTCCAAGTGGAGACCAGGTGTACTGTCAGCTGAAAGGCCCAAAGGAGGGGAGAGAAAGGGATGACAAACAAAGAAATTGGGGGAGAAGCTGAGCAACGAGAAGCCCTCTCACAAACAATTACCTTATGAGACTTGAGTTCTACACAGCAAAAGATCATAAGGCCCAGTGATGAGAGAGAATATACAAAGAGATTATTCCCCTCCCAGATCAAGTATTGTCAGGAAATATCAAAGTAGAAATTTTTATAAGCAGCTTTGAATTTAAAAATCGGTCAAAACACTAAAACCCTTTTTAAAAACTGCACAAATTTGGTTTTTTGTTTGCCTTTTTTTTCCCTTAAAGAAGGGCTAACAATAAGATTCCTCAAAATCACCCAGGATCTTGCAGCACATAATCGAATGCTCCTGAGCCAAGGCCGCCAGTTCTTTCAGGAACTCTGGGAAGAGGGCAGCGGCCAGCATGGTGTTCCTCACAGGCAGAGGGATGCTGGGAAGGGTTCCCGGTGTCTTCCCTCTGTTCGGTAAGAAAGGCTGAAGCAACCTTGCGGGACTGTCCAAAATGTTCCTTCCTGTTGCTGTTGGGTAGGAGTCCTGATTGTGATCTGAAGCCAGAAAAGCAAGAACAATTGCTGTTACTGATGTCATAGGGTCCTACTTGACTTTTTGGTCCCCTGACTTGAATGAAGCCTTGACATTAAATGGGGATAAATCACCACAGATGTAGGACAAGAAGAGAGATTTTGACAAGGGTTCTTAACCTATGGGGTAAAGTTCTTAACCTACAGACACTATAGTCTTAGATGGGGAAAAAATAAATCTATATTTCTGCATATTTTGATTTCCTCTGTATTTCAAAATAATTGGTTTCCTATATATCTTATTTTATGCATTTAAAAACATTATTTTGAGAAGGGATCCATAGGTTTCAGCATATTGTCAAAGGTACCTGTGGCACAAAAATTGTTAAGTGTCCCTGCCTTAAATAGGTATATGCCAACATCTCTTTCCTCATACCAAGATAAAATCCAAGACGTAAAAGATGATAAAAATAAACAAAGTAGAGGAACAAGGAAGAAAGTACCTGTCAGATCTATGAATAGGGGAAAGTTCCTGACCAAACAAGAGATAGAGAGGATCACAGAAGGTAAAATGCACAATTTTGATTACATGAAATTAAAAAGGTCTTGCAGCACAAACAAAACCAATGCAGCTAAAATTTGAAGCAGGAACATGGAGAAAATCTTCCCAGCAAGTTTCTTGATAAAGAACTTAAAGGTGGCACAGTGGATAGAGCACCAGCTCTAGAGTCAGCCTCAGGCACTTGACATTTACTAGTTGTGAGACCCTGAGCAAGTCACTTAACCTCAACTGCTTTGCTGAAGAAGGAGGAGGAGAAGAAGGAGAAGAAAGAGAAGGAGAAGGAGAAGAAGGAGAAGAAAAAGAAGAACAACAACAACTTATTTCTAAGACATATAGGAAACTGATTCAAATTTATAAGAAAAAAAAAAGCCATCCCCTAATTGAGAAATGGTCAAAGGATATGAACAGGCAGTACTTAGAGGAAGAAATCCAAACTATTAATAACCATATAAATATAGTCTAAATCACTCCTAGAGAAATGATAAATAACTCAAGTCCCACCTCACGTCCATGAGACTGGTAAAGCTAACCAAAGAGGAAAATGACAGAAGCCAAAGGGGCTTTGCAAAAACAGGTATTTTAATGTACTGTTAGTAGAACTATAAACTAGTCAAGCAATTTAGAACTATGCCCCAAAAGCTTTTAAACTGTGCATGCTTCTTTGACCCAATGATACCACTATTGGTTCTATTCCTCAAAGAAAGAAGAAACATACCCATCAATATAAAAAAAATGTTTAGAGCAGCTCTTTATAGTGGCAAAGAATCAGAAATTGATGCCCATCAGCTGGGGAATGGCTGAACAGGTTTTGGTATGTGAACGTGACTAAACACTGATGTGCTATAATAAACTGTTTCAGGGAAGCTGAGAAGACTTGTTATGAACTGACACGGAGTGAGTTCAGAAGCAGGATCGTGTGATCTGAAAAATTAAAGAGTCAGAAGGGACTCAAAACCATTTCTTCCCAACCATTAATGAGCAGAAAGTGCAGAGGTGGAATGGGTCGCAGGGAAACAAAACCTTGTCTGACAGAACCATTCAAAAATAGAATAGGAGCTTTGATTGGTAGTGAGTTCCCCATCACTGGATTGCTTCGAGTGAAGGCTAAGGATGGGTAACCACTTAGAGATGTCAGAGATCCTTCATCTTCCCTGCGCCACATCTCAAAACCTCGTCTCAGTCTCTCCCCTTTTCTCTGCTCTCAGAGGATGAGGAAGATTATTTCTTTGCCAAGGCTAACCCTTCCATCCTGTGACCTTAACTCTATTTCCCTGAGATGCTAGAACTCTCCATGGAGAGTTTATCCCAGTTATCCTTTCCAATCTCTCCCACATCTTCACTCTTTCTGTCCTTCCTTCCTGCCTCCCCAAGCCACAAAAAACCTTCCCTAACTCTGCCAAGCCCAAGTCATTGTGCTATAGCATATCTCTCTTTACTTTTACTACTAAACTCTTTGAAAGAAGTGACTCCCTTCACTACGTCCACCTTCCCCATTCAGTTCAATTCATGCCACAAACCATTCATTGTGAGTCTCCTATGGATTGTGCTCTTCACCACCCATTTATTTGTCAACCTCTTGTGACAGTTTCAGACCCCAGTGTTCTACTGAAGCTCTTTCAGAGGTTGCCAATGATCTCTCAGCTACTCAGTCTGACTCAGGGGTGTTCCTCAGCCTTCACTGCCTTGGTTTATTTGAGCTTTCAATACCGCTGGCCTCCCTCATGTTGGGTGCTCTCCTAGTTCTCTTCCTCCTCCCACCTGCCAGACTGGTCCTTGTCAGTCTCTTCTGCAAGCTTGTCGTTCAACAAAAATATATTAAGCAACTTGACTATGCCTTAAACCCAAATCACTCTGGATCTCACTGACTGGCCAATAATAGGTTCCAGCCCAAGCCTCACTTGGTCATTTTTTGGGATTTGATGGCTCAGTGTGAGTGTAAATAACAATTGTTTCTGTTCTGGCCAGAAACTTGAGGGTCTTCCCTTCGGATGGATGATTTTTTATTTTTTTTAGGTCAGGCAATTGGGGTTAAGTGACTTGCCCAGGGTCACATAGCTAGTAAGCGTTAAGTGTCTGAGGCCGGATTTGAATTCAGGTACTCCTGGCTCTAGGGCCGGTGCTTATCCACTGCGCCACCTAGCTGCCCCATTTTTTTTTTTGAGTAGCAAACTAGGCCATCTTTTGCCTCCTTTCTTACCTAGCTTTGGATGGGTATTGCCTCAAGCAAACCTAAACCTGGAAAAGACCTCACCTTAAAAAGACCAAGGTCTCCCACTGTATCTAGGGCCATCGCCATTTGTCCTGATGTATGTCTTACCACTGGACTCCAATGGCTCCAGAGGACAGAATGAGGTTTGTGACTCTGCACTCACTTAAATCCAATTCACTTGCCAGTCAAGACATCACCTTCCTGATGTCATTGGTCCTCTTCCAGAATGATGAACAACAATAATTAAGCACCTACTATGAACAAAGCACTTTTCTAAGACTAGAGAGACAATGTCTAAAAGCCAATTATATGCCCCACCCTCAGGGCACTTACCTCCCCCCATCCCCAGCTCTGTACAGAGCCCTCTTTTTGTTCCATATGATCCCATGGGTTTAATTATCACTCCAACACAGATATCCTGTAAATCTTTATATCCAGTCCTAATCTCTCCTGAATCACACTTCCAAATCTCTGACTGCAACACCTGGAAGTCCCACAGCAACTGCCCAAAACTGAATCATCAAACTCCCCTCTAAACATCCCCCTCTCTAAACTTCCTTATATCTGTTGTTGGCACCGTCACCTTCCCAATCACCCAGGTTCAAAAGCTCCAAGTCACGCTGTCCAAGCCTGACACCACATATGTATAGATGCTACCTTTATATTATATACACACACACACACAGAGATATATATATATGTGTGCTATTTATAGTTTTCATAACTACTTTTATAACTAGTTTTATGACTATTTTTATAGTAATTATGTAATATGTACTGTGGTATATATGCTGTATATCTATACATATATGTAGTATGCATGCATATATGTATACTATAAATCACATATATACCATGAATGATATATACACACTAAATAGTATGTATAATATAAATAGCATATATACATATCTAGTAGTGTATACATATGTCATATATACATACATGTACATACATGTCATATATATTATTTGCAACCTATATGTAGTAAATATGCATATATACTGCATATAGTGTTCATAAATGCATGTCACCTAGATAGTATATATGTACTGTATATGGGCATATATATATACATATACATATACATACACACACATATATATACAGACACACCCTATATGGCATGGCAGGGGTGGTGAATAGTCTTTACAAAGGCATGGAGACAAGGAATGAAATACAATACATGAAGAACAGCAAGGCAGCCAGTTTGCTTTGTGTGGAAGGAGAAAATGTAATGAGTCTGAAAGGGCAGATCGGAGTCAGTTTGTAAAGAGCTTTTGAATAAGCCAAACAGCAGTTTGCATCTGATCCTAGAAGCAATAGTTAGCCGCTGGAGTTTACTGAGCAGGGAACTGATACAGTCAGACCTGTGTTTTAGAAAATCATTTTGGCATCTTAATAATAATAAAAGGTAGCGTCTGTTTAACACCTGCTTCATGCCAGCCACTGTGCGAAGTGCTTTACAAATATTATCTCATTTGATCCTCAAAACTCTGGGTGGGAGGTGCTATTATTATCCCCATTTCGCAGTTGAGGAAACTGAGGCAAAGGTTAAGACTTGCCCAGGGTCACTTATCTAGTAAGTGTCTGAGGCTGGATTTGAACTGGAGTCTTCCTGACATCAAGACCGGTGTGCTGTCCACTGTATCATCTCACTGCTATCTTAATGGACTGCAATAGAGACTCAAGACAGGGAGCCCAGTGAGGAGGGTATAGCAATATTTACCATTTTTTTTTTTGGTGAGGCAATTGGGGTTAAGTGACTTCCCCAGAAGTCACACAGCTAGTAAGTGTTAAGTGTCTGAGGCCACATTTGAACTCAGGTCTTCCTGACTCCAGGGCAGGTGCTCTATCCACTGCACCATCTAGCTGCCCCAGGGTATAGCAATATTACAAGCAAGAGGTGCCCAGGGCCTAAATGAGGCTGGTGGCCACGTGACTGGAGAGGTGGGGACAGATGGAAGGGGTGTTGTGAAGGTTGCAGTGACAAGATGATCTCTAAGGTCCCTCCCAGTTTTAATACTTTCTATTTCTGCCGCAGCTTTCTCGGGCCCTGCCACCAGCAATACTCTCCCCACAGCTTCCAAGTCCCCTGCTTCCCAGCCCCCTTGAAATGCTGCATGGGAAGAACATGGTGGCAAGATAGTTGGAAAGCTCGGGTCTCACTTTCCACTTCCCTCAAGGATCCAGAGACAGCCAGCTAGCCCAGGAGACATAGCACTAGGTCTGGAGTCTGGAAGCCCTGAGTCCAAATGCAGCCTCAGATACTTCCTAGCTGTGTGACCTTGGCAAGACACTCACCTTTTGCCTCAGTTTCCTCAACTGTAAAATGGGGGTAATAACACCTACCTAGCTGGGCTGTTGTGAGAATCTCATGAGATATTTGTATAGCGCTTAGCACAGTGGCTGGCATACAGTAGGTGTTATATAAATGCTTACTTCCTTCCCTTCTCCTGCTGGACTGTATGGCCTTGGAGTACAGCCACAGTGGAAGGCTATATGGTCGCTAGTCAGTGGATAGTCTGAGAAGGATCTGCTGGGGTTAGGGCACTGTAAGCTCAACATAAATCAGCAGGATTAGAGGGCAGCTATAAAAGATAAAGTAGGGGGGCAGCTAGGTGGCACAGTAGATAAAGCACCAGCCCTGGATTCAGGAGGACCTGAATTCAAATACAGCCACAGACACTTGACACTTACCAGCTGTGTGACCCTGGACAAGTCACTTAACCCTCATTGCCCAGCAAAAAAAAAAAAAAAAAGAAAAGAAAAGCTAAAGCAATCTTCATCTGCATTAAGAGAGGAAAAGAATTCAGGAACACAGAAGTGATAGTACCCCTGCTCTCTGCCCTGGGTAGGTCACACCTCAGCATTGTTGTTGTTTGTCCTTTGTTCCAAAGATGACCATGGCATCAGGGTGATATCATGACTCGCACTGAATTGGATTTAAGTGGGGGAGAGTATTTGATTCTGGACACCAGAGTTCAGAAAGGATATCGTAAGAAAAAGAACTCAGGGAAGATATACAGGAGGTAAAAGGCCTAGAGTTCATGACACAGGAGCATTAGCTGACAGAACTCAGCTTGGCTAGTTGAGAAAAAAGAACACCCCAATGGCTGAGCAGCCTTCAAGCATCCGAAGGAGCCCCCTTGGAAGAACGCTCAGACTCCCATCAGTTTGTCCCCGGGGCAAATTTAGACTTGGAAGAGTTTCCTAAGCCTTAGTTCAGTGATGAAAGGAACAGGCCATTTTGGGAGGTAACAGGTTTCCTCTCGTTGTAGGCTTTTAAGCAAAAGCAACGGGACCTTTCATTAGGGATGCTGTGGAGCGATTTTTGTTCAGTCCCAGGTGGGAGGTGCCGGCTCCACCCACAGAAGGGACTCGGATCCCTTCCAACTCCATGGTCTCCTCATTCCCTGGCTGGGGGAGGGAAGGTGACAGACAACAAGCAGCAGCAGCCAGGGGATCTGCTTCCCATGACCCTCCTTTCCCCGAGGCAGGGGTGGAAGAGAACTAACTGTTCAGTCCAACTCCTGGCTTTCTTCTTGGCTTTCCACTTACTGGGAGCTGGCTGTGTGGTTTCTGCCAGGGGGGAAGGGGAAGGGTGTCCGTCCGTAAAGGTGTGCAGACCTTATAAAATATACATATGCCAGGTGCACAGACATAGACTTGTCATGATGTGGGGAAGCACAGGAAAACAGCTGACATTTTAAATAAATTTTTAAATTTGCAAAGTGCTCTCCATGTGTTATGCAAAGAACACAGGCCTGGGAGTCAGAAATGGGGCTCAAGGGAAGTTCTGACTCTGGCCCTAACCAGCTATGGGACCACAGACAAGTCCCTGCTCCCCGGGGAGCCTCAGATCCCACCTGTGTGAAATGGATATAGGCCACATTCGGGACTAGACACTTTGGTTTTTTTCCTCCAATTTTGGAGGCAGTGGGAGGGAGGAAAAAGAGAAAATAAATGCTGGTTAATTCTTTTGGGGGGGGGGCGGCAGTGAGGGTTAAGTGACTTGCCCAGGGTCACACAGCTAGTAAGTGTCAAGTGTCTGAGGCTAGATTTGAACTCAGGTCCTCCTGAATCCAGAGCCAGTGTTCTCTCCACTGTGCCACCTCGCTGCCCCCAGTTAATTCTTTTAAAAAGTAAGATGAAGTTACATTTTTAAAAGCAGAACAAAACAAAACAAAACCAAACGGATGCAGGAGTGACTGCAACACCTGTGAAGTAAAATGATAAAAATGAATACTCTCTCATCCCTTAGCACAGCTTAATAAATGCCACTGACCGTCAGCCCCAAGTCATGACAATGAAAACTTACAAAAACAGGAGGATATTGGTCCGAGCAGCCTCACTCATTCTGAACCCTCGGCAAACATTGTGACATTAGCCATCCACAGAACTGTCCCAAGGCTAAGGGCAAATAGGGGATAATGCCTAAGCCACAGCTTAAGGGGGTGGGGTGGGGCCACTGCTGAGATAGCACCCGCTACGGTCTCTGGGGTTTCCCCAGGGACTCTGGAAGCTAGCAAAAGCCTGGAGCTCTAATAGACAGAAACCTTCCCATCTGCCCCTGCACCCATTACCTTGACAAAGGGGCCCGAGTCAGGGAGAAAGAGACTGCACTGGGTGTCAGAGGGCCTGGGTGCAATTAAAATAGCTAGTATTTCTATGGGACCTTGAGGTCTGCAGAGCACATTACATAGAGCATTTCACTTGAAATTCTTCAACAGTTTCTTCATCTGTAAAAGGGAGACAGAATTAAATGACCCCTAAGGCCCTTCCCAGCTTAGATGGGCTCTTTCCCACATATACCAATCAGACTAACCTTTGGGGATTTCTTTTTCCCTTATAACTAACTTCACTGCTTTTTTTTTTTAATGTAAGGGGGAGGGGCAGCTAGGTGGCGCAGTGGATACAGCACCAGCCCTGGAGTCAGGAGTACCTGAGTTCAAATCTGGCCTCCGACACTTAACACTCACTAGCTGTGTGACCCGGGGCAAGTCACTTAACCCCAAATGCCTCACTAAAAAAACAAAAAAACAAAATGTAAGGGGGAGAAAAGGGAAAAGGACCCACATGTACAAAAATATTTATAGCTGCTCTTTTTGTGGTGGCAAGGAATTGGAAATTGAGGGGTTGCCCATCAGCTGGGGAATGGCTGAACAATTTGTGGTGTATGAATGTAATGGAATTCTATTGTGCTGTAAGAAATGATGAGAAGGAGAAGTTCAGAAAAACCTGGAAGGACTTGCATAAACTGATGATGAGTGAGATGAGCAGAACCAGAAGAACATTGTACACAGTATCACCGGCATTGTGTGTTGATCTACTGTGATGGACTGGATTCTTCTCACCAATGCAATGGTACAGAAGAGCTCCAGGGGACCCATGATGGAAGAGGATCTCCAAATCCAGAAAAAAAAACAACTGTGGAGTAGAGATGCTGATTGAACCATACTATTTCTTTTGTTTTGGGTGCTGTTGTTTTTCTATTTTGAGGTTTTTCCTCATTGCTCTGATTCTTCTCTTATAACATGCCTAATGCAGAAATATGTTTAATGTTATTATGTATATGTGTGTGTATAACCTATATCAGATTACCTGCAGTCTAGGGGAGGGAGGAGGGAGGGAGAAAAATCTGAAATTGGAAAACTTGTATAAACAAATGTTGAGAACTATTTTTACATGTAACTGGAAAAAATGAAATACTTTTATCAGAAAAAAATAAAATAAAATGTAAGGGGGAGAAGGGAGTTGGGCAAGAATAGGTTGGAAGACTCATATAACCTATATCAGATTTCTTACTATGAGAAGCAGAGGGAGGGAGAGAATTCAGAGCTCAAAATTTAAAAAAAAACCCAAATATTAAAAATAGTTTTTACATGTAGTGGGGGGAGGGGGGATAAAGTTTGGGTTTTTTTTAAAGAATAGGCTAGAAGAGACAACGTGATTTTCCTGGATCCATAAACCATTATGGATGGGCCTGACTTGCAGTCTTGTGTCCACAGGGAGTGTGATGTGTGCTTGAGAGTGAGACTGGCTATTCAAGTATGGCAAATCAGTCTGCTGGTGCTTTTTAAGGGAAACCATTTTAGGCAACTGGATGGTGCAGTGGGAAGAGCCCTGGGCCTGGAGTTAGGAAGACCTAAGTTCAAATCCTTCCTCTGACACTTACTACCTTGTGACCCTAAGCAAGTCACTTCACCTCTTAGTTTCCCCAGTTGTAAAAAAGGGATAATATCAGCACTCACTGCCCAAGGTTGTTGTGAGACATAAATAAGTTAATATTTGTAAAGCACGTAGCAGATGCTACATAAACGTTTAAGGTAAATTATCATTAAGATGGAAAAATCTTTAGATTTTCACAACCACCCAGTGAGACAGGCACAAGTTTTACACTCATGATCTGTGGCTATGTGTCTAAGACAGGGATTTGACCCTAGGTCTTCCTGACTTCAAGAATAGCCCTCTATCCCCATCACTATGCTGGAGACAAGACCTCCCCCTTCTGAATGCTGAAACTGGACAAGTTCTGACTTTCCAACAAGCCTATCACACCTCTCTCCCTTTTATAAAACCACTCTCTGGGTTCCCCTTTACAAAGCTGGGCCCAGGAGCTTTTCACTGTGGAAAGGACTGGAATTCTTGTTGGTGTCTTTCAGAGCCCCTTACAATGAAGGAGCAGGGCAACTGACAGGAGCTAGGGTCCTCACCCCTTTTCCCCCTCTTTCTTTTCCCCATGAGGAAGACCCTTGTGTAATGTTCCCCTAAATAAGCTTCAGAAATCTTTCTGGCATTCTGCTTGAAAGCCCTCCCTTGTAATTTTTAGACACAGTGAAACATTTCAGGAAAAGTAGCTCTCGGCACGCTGCTGACATTTAATTTATACCCCACCTTCCTGCCTGCCGGGCTTTTCCCGAGCATCTGTGAAGCCCTTTATGAGGGGTGTAACTCAGAAACCTGCAGCCAGAATTGCTGCATCACAGGGCTCAAGCATCGCCCCCGCCCCCTTCTTTGGCAGCCCTGATTTAAAACAAACAAACAAACAAAAAAAGAGTCTTCTCAGGAATCTTTCAGGCTCAAGTCTCCATAACTGCAGCCGGAGAGTCTAAGTGGGTTTCCAGTGCCAGATGTCACATTATCATTCTCCTTTTGAAAACTGTTCATATCCTTTGGCCACTTATCTCTTGGGGAACAGCATCTGGTCATATATAATTGTGTTTATTCCCTATATATCTTAGACATTAGACTTTTATCAGAGATAAAAGAATCATAGATCTAGAGCTGGAAAGGACTTTTGTTGTTGACTCGTTTCAGTCGTGTCCAACTCTCTGTGACCCCATTTGGGGTTTTCTTGGCAGAGATACTGGAGTGACTTGCCTGTTCCTTCTCCAGCTCATTTTACCAATGAAGAAACTGAGGCCTAGAGAAGTTAGTGACTTTTTCAAAGTCACATAGTCAGTGACAGAGGTAGAATTTGACCCTCTGAGTCAAAATCCAGCACTCTCCCCACTATACCATGCTTCTTCTCAAAGATATTCCACCCCCCAACTCATATTCTCCTTTTAAAACCTAGCTGCATTGATTTTGTTTTTGCAAAAGCTTTTTTAATTCTATGTAGTCAAAATTGTCCATTTTCTGTTATGATCTTTCTATTTTCTGTTTGGTTAAGAATGCTCCGCTAGGCCAGATATCTCTTTCCATTCTCTAATTTTTAAAAGGCCAAAATACCTTTAAAAACCATTGGTTTCAGGGGCAGCTAGATGGTGCAGTGGTTAAAGCACCGGCCCTGAATTCAGGAGTACCTGAGTTCAAATCCGGCCTCAGACACTTGACACTTACTAGCTGTGTGACCCTGGGCAAGTCACTTAACCCCCATTGCCTGCAAAAAAACAAAAAAACAAAACAAAACAAAAAAAACATTGGTTTCTCGATGAGCAGGAGGAGTTCAGAGAAACCTGGAGGGTCTTGCGTGGGCTGATGATGAGTGAGATGAGCAGAACCAGAAGAACATTGTACACAGTATCATCAACTTCTTGTTGATGATATCATCAACTTGTGTGTTGATCTACTGTGATGGACTATATTCTTCTCACCAATGCAATGGTACAGAAGAGTTCCAGGGAATTCATGATAGAAGATGATCTCCAAATCCAGGAAAAAAAAAAAAAAAGAACTGTGGAGTATAGATGCTGAATGAGCCATACTATTTCTTTTGTTTTTGGTGCTGTTGTTTTTCTGGGTTTTTTTGTTTGTTTGTTTTTTGGTTTTGGGGTTTTTTTGTGAGGCAATTGGGGTTAAGTGACTTGCCCAGGGTCACACAGCTAGTAAGTGTCAAGTGTCTGAGGCCACATTTGAACTCAGGTACTCCTGACTCCAGGACCGGTGCGTTATCCACGGTGCCACCTAGCCGCCCCTGTTTTTCTATTTTGAGGTTTTTCGTCATTGCTCTGATTTTTCTCTTATAACATGACTAATGCAGAAATGTGTTTAATGTTATTATGTGTTTATATATATAAAACCTATATCACATTACCTGCTATCTAGGGGAGGGAGGAGGGACGGGAGGGCGGGAGAAAAATCTGAAATTGGAAAGCTTATATAAACAAAAGTTGAGAACTATCTTTACATGTAACGGAAAAAAAATTAAATACTTTATTAAAAAAGAAAAAAAAGAAAAAACCATTGGTTTCTGAAATTTCTTCACTTCCTTGCCCAAATACTTCCAGAAACATTTAATGACAACTCCTTGCACTTACTTATTATGGGAGCCTGTTCTCCCCTGCACCCTCCACCCCCACCCATGTTATTTTCTTCTTTTTTAAAAAAACTGTTTTCTTTTCTTTTTTTATCATAAAAGTATTTTATTATTTTCCAGTTACCTGTAAATATAGTTTTCAACATTTGTTTTTTATAACATTTTTAGTTCCAAATTTTTCTCCCTCCCTTCTTTCCCTCCCCCCTCTCCAAGACAGAAAGCAATCTGATATAGGTTATACCTTCATGTTATTTTCACAATTACCTTGAAAAGAGAGCATAGTGCGTAAGTGGAAAGACCATCAGATTTAGAGATGAGGACCCAGCTGTGCTACTGGAAATATATGTGAGCTTGGGCAAATAATTTCACTTGTCTGGCCTCCTCAGTTTAGCCATTTGTAAAACTGAGAAACTGAACTGGATTATCTCCATGGTCCTTCCTCTCTCTAAATTGATGATCCTCTAAACTGTAAAATAAAAGGGTTGAATTAGATGATGTCCTAAGGTCTGTCTTTTTTTCAGCTCAGGGTTCTGTGAACCTGTGATAGCTCAGGTAGGTATTATTGGCCAATCCCTTACCCTGCCCACCGCCATCTTGGTTTGGTTTGGTTTCTCCAGCAAAGAAAACTACAATCAAGTTAGAGACCACAAACAGATATTATTTATTATCCCGTGGAATACCCAGCCAACTAGATTTTTTGGTGGTAGAGTTTTAAGGTTGGAACTTTGGGAGTACCTAATCCGACTCTTTCATTTAACAGTTGAGAAAACTGAGGCCCAGAGAGAAGTCACAGGGACAGCAAAGGGCTGGGAGCATGGAGAAGGGGGCACAGCCTCTGGAAAACCACCTCTCTCTCTCTCCCTTGCAAATGAGGATCCTCAATGATGGCAAGATTGGCTGGAGTCCTCCTGCCCCAGTGAACAGTTACACCACCTATGTGTGAATTCCACTTTGGATAGATGAGCCACAGGACAGCTGTGTCATGAAGCTCCCTGGGTGAGGTGAGGGCAAGGTGTGGCGAGGACCCTGGGCCAGCTTCCTTCAAGGCTCAGCTGGTGTGGTGCTTCTCTCCTATGGGAAGCTTTTCCTGAATGACTTTGTTCAAAGCAATACAGGATTGTAGATCTAAAGGCAGAAGGAACCACAGAGAGCAACTGGTCTGACCACCTCACTAGACAGATGAAGAAACTGAGGACCCAGGAGGTTAAATGTCTTGCTTAAGGTGATAATGGCTTTGAACCCAGATCATCTGACTATAGATTCAGGGCTCTTTGATGCTTGTCCTTCCTTCCTCTGTTTGCATGTCTTATCTCCTTGGAAGAATGCAAGTTTCTTGAGGGCAGGATTTGTATTTCCTCTTGGCCTTGTATTCTCAGGGTTTAGCACAGTGCCCAGGATACAGGATACTTAACAGATGCTTAATGCAATGGATCAGGTTTTTTGTTCTGTTGTTTCAGTCCTGTCCAACTCTGTGACCCCATTTGGGGTTCTCTTGGCAGAGATACTGGAGACATTTGCCATTTCCTTCTGCAGCTCATTTGACAGATGAGGGAACAGGCAAACTGGGTTAAGTGACTTGTCCAGGGTCTCACAACTAGTAAGTGTCTGAGGCCCAATTTGAACTCAGGTACTCCTGATTCCAGGGCTGACACTCTATCCTCTGCCTCACCTAGCTGTCCAACTGGATTGGACTTTTACATCAGAAGACTTGGGTTTGTTCTCAAGCACTGACCCAAACTAGAAGGATGATGCTGAGCAAGTGACTTCATCTCTCTGGGCCTCTACAGACCAAACTATTGTGCCATTCATCGTGCCCTAGGTGAAGCAGCCCCAAAAGGCATTGCTTATATGTATTTATGACACAGAGCTTCAGTCATGTGGGAGAGATCAGCACATACCTCACCACCAACCGGCATGGTCTGGGATCAGAATGCAGGGATGCCTTCATTCCTGGTTTGGGCCTGAATTAGTTCTCTGCGTCACCCTGGATAAGCAGTTTGACTCCTCTGACCACCTCTTGGGAGAGTGGCCCCACTTAACCATTGAATGTACAGAGATATCACAGAGGATATGGCTCTACTATCTGGAAACTTTGATTTCTCCCTAAGTGAGCAAAATACCTTCTATTTTCCTGCAGGTGAAACAGGCCACCCTTCCGGCACTCATGTAAGGTCTTCTTAGCCTTGTTTTGTGAACTGCAATGTGCTCAGTAAATAATAATAAAGAGAGATTTAGGCAATGAAAGGGAACACTTCCAATAGTTAAAAACCGTAGCAACAAGATGTGAAAGGTACTGTAAATACCAAGTAGCTTTGGCAGTATAGCCAAGGTTCCTCTGACCAAAAAATTGTTGAAAAATGAGGCTGATTTTTTTTTAAGCAGCCAAGATAATTAAGAAGTTGAAGGTATTGATTTATATGGAGTGATGGGGGAAAAATTATAGGCACAGTTTGTCTAGGTGGGGACAAAAGAAGGCATAAATAATGACTACAAATGATTGAGGGCTGGAATTACTCAGGAAGGAATGGATTGGGTCAGAAAAATTGAGGACATTCTAATATAAATTTTTTTTTAAAAAAGCCTTGATTGGAAAATGCAGCATTTTGGTGTGTGAGACCCTCTTCTCATATCCCTGTTGGAGCAGTTTCTCAGACTAAATTTTGGGATCCTTTGAAGGATCTCTCTGGAGACATGATTTTCTGCTATATAGAATAGAAAAGATTGAGACTTACTAACCAGTAGGATCACAGGAGCTACACAGGACCTTCGAGATGACAGAGTCTTAGCTGTTAACTTTCTAAGCTACGCTAATGCACACCTGTGCTTGGTCAGAAGTCCTGGGCTGGGAGAGAGGAAGCACATGAGATCTGGTCCTGTTCCTTTAACCTAGTATTAAAAACTGTGAGAGAGACTTTAACCCTAGCCCTCATCCTTGATTTCATACCTCCCCCAAAACAGACTGGTTTATTTGTGGAGACTAAGGGCCAGTGAGATTTGAGACTTCCCCCAGCCAAATGAGTCAACAATATCACTCCTTTACTTAGAAGATGAGTGATTGCCAAGACTGTCCAATATAGGGACTGGAAGAAAAGAGCAGTTGCTTTTATACCAATGACTGACTAGGCAGCAGGATTCACATCCACCATATTGTTGCCCCCTCATCCCCCAACCTACCCTTTGGAGAGGACTCGTTCCCTTAGTTCTCACAGCCAGTCTCCTAGGACACTTCTCATATTCATCCTCTCATCTCTGCAGTCCTTGATACTATCCCAGGTAGCACCTGGACAAAGCCTTCTCAAAGGGTTTCTAAATCTCCACCTTCTCCATGCTCCAATCCATCCTTTGTAGTCATACCACTGCCAGATTTCACCTCCCTTATATGTATCGACCTAGTCATGTCTTTCCCTCTGCTCAAAAATTTTCAGGGCTCCCTATCACCCACTAAGTAAATTCCACGCATCTTTGTCTGGCATTCAAACACCTCCAAAATCCAACCCTTCCTCACCTGCCTAGACTTTCCATATAGCACCTCTCTATGTATTCTACACTCTAGTCAAAGTGCTTCTCCTCCAAACATTCTGTGCTTTCCTGCTTCTGTGTCTTGGGTCTCACTGTTTCCTATAGCTAGAGTGGTCTAAACCTCACCACTTTTCATCTACTGAATTCTTACCCATTTTTTGTTTGTTTGTTTGGTGAGGCAATTGGGGTTAAGTGACTTGCCCAGGATCACAGAGCTAGTAAGTGTTAAGTGTCTGTGGCTGGATTTGAACTCAGGTCCTTCTGACTCCAGGGCCAGTGTTCTATCCACTGCGCCACCTAGCTGCCCCTTTCTTACCCATTTTTTAACGCCTAACTCAAATGCCATCTCCTCCAGGAAGCCTTCCCTGATGCTCCTTGTCAGCAACAACTTCCTCTTCTTGGCTCACTTATGGCCATAATAATATAATGATAAATAACATAGAAAGCTACAGACCAGGGGCAGCTAGGTGGCGCAGTGGATAGAGCACCGGCCCTGGAGTCAGGAGTACCTGAGTTCAAATCCAGCCTCAGACACTTAACACTTACTAGTTGTGTGACCCTGGGCAAGTCACTTAACCCCAATTGCCTCACTAAAAAAGAAAAAAAAAAAAGAAAGCTACAGACCAAAGTACTCTCTGAATGTGTCTCTTTTCCTCTCCTCCCCCAATCCCCTCCCTCCCCTCAGATGATAAGCTCTATGGAGGAAGAAACTGTGTCTTAACTAGATTTTAAATCTTCCCCAGTGCCTAACACAGTGCTCTCTATAAACAGTAAACACTTAATAAATGCTTGTTGCATTGAACAGGTCTCATCACTTCCTTTGCAGTTTTTTAAAAATGGCCCCGACAAGAGTTTAAGGACAAGCATAAATTACAGTTTGCTAGTCCAGCCTCATGTATTTAACCTCTTAGCTCCTTAAAGCACATTTATTTTTGGCCGCCAAGCCCCCGCTCTACCCCCCAAACACAGTAAAGAGAGCCCATGCTCTCCTTTGTGTCAGGCTAGTCGACAACAAATGGATCGACACACACACATAATCTCTCCTCCTCGCGGCCCACACGCTCGGCTTTATTTACTGTCGGCCTGATGGCAAGTCATACATCAGGTTCCTTTGTGTGCCACTCTCAGTTAACAAAATAAATGCCCCAACGGGGCCTTCTCAGGGTGGGCACAGGCTGTGGCTGCTGTCACGGCACGTCTGCAGCAGATACATGAAACAATGAACGGCCCTCCTCCTTCTGTGAGGACTGACATACCATCACCCGAGCAAGCTCACATCAGGGGCCCAAGCTAGTGCCTCTTTTCTGCTCAGCGGTTACCTGGCAAAGGTCCCTAAACCCAGGTGATGGATGAACTGAGAGAGGAGAAGGGGGAGAAAGGCAGCATTTCCCCCAAATGCCCTTGAGGGAATGATAATGGATTACCTTTGGTTATTTCCTCGTTGGTCATAGCAGACATGTCCACTCGGAAAAGCAGATACTGCTGAGCTTGTATGAGAAGGCCTGGGAAATCTCTCTCTATGGAGGCAAACTGCTCAATTTTGTTTTTCACAGATGCAAGAACCTGGCCCAAAAGAAGAGAGGAAGAGTGATAAAAGGCACTTCCTTCACAAAGTCCTTCCTCACCTCCCTACTGCTCCCACAAAACCTTCTTGGTAACTCTGTTACAAACATCCCATCAAAGCACCTCTGGCTTGAAGCCACCTCCAACGTCATGCTGTCCACCCTACTCATTTAAGATCAAAGTGACTCAGGCCCAAAAGCTGCTCCATGATTTGTCCAAGGTCATTTGGACATTCTGATTTGGATTATCTTCGTGAACGTGCCTGACTCCTTAATAAATTAGATTATATTCTCCTTGAGGACTATTTCATCTCTTTATTCATCCTTTCCTCTGTGCCAGAGCAATGCACAGAGGATATGATTAACAGATGCTAGCTAGCCACACGTGTGTCCCGTGGAAGTGCCTCGCCACACGTTTCCCATTTGTCCACGGTTCGCACAGAGGTGTGGTACCTTCCCGAGAACACGTCCTAAAGTCTGGGCAGGACGAATGTTTCATTGCTTCTTTTCTGACTGTCTCATTTCATTTAATGCTTTTACTTTCAAAAAGAATATGTTAGTTGTATTAATTCAATTCCATTAATATTCAGTGCCTACTATGTGCAAGGCACTAGAGAGAGAGTAACAAAAATGAGACTATTCTCAAACAGCTTACATTCAGCTGTGCTCATGCACAAATAAATTCAAAGTATACAGAAGGCAAGATGAAGTGACTTGGAGGAGGGGGGCAGCAGAGAGCCCCCCCCCATGCCCAGCCCCCTCCCCAGGCTGCGCTTGAAGAAAGCTAGGGACCTTATCACAGGGAGGCAAGGAGATAGTTCATTCTAGACATGATGATATGTCATCCACAGAGAACAGGTCGGGATGACTGCATCAGAGAATTCTGGAAGGAGAACCAAGCCTTAGAAAAGGGGGTGTGGGCACCAGCTTGTGGAAGACTTTAAATCCCAGGCTGAGGCAGCTGGGTGGCGCAATGGATTAAGCACTGGTCCTGGATTCAGGAGAACCTGAGTTCAAATTTGACCTCAGACACTTGACACTAGCTGTGTGATGCTGGGCAAGTCACTTAACCCTCAGTGCCCCACCAAAAAAAAAAAATGCTACATAATACTATATGCTGGAGGTACCAGGGAATCAGTGAAGGATGTAGGAGGTGACACAGTGGGATCTGAGCTTCAGAGAACAGTCAGTAAACATTTAGAAAGCTCATATTACATGTGTGCTGGGCCCTCTGCTAAGCACTAGGTATACAATTAAGAAAGAGGAAAGAGAGCCTGCTCTCAAAAGGCTTACAATCTAATGGGAGTGATTTAGGAAGAGCAGTTTGTTAGCTGTGTGGAGGACAGATTCGAGAGGGGAGGGACCCAGGCAGGGCGATGACCATGTGAATGAATCCCGGCCTCTTCATGCTCCACAATGAGTTCCACACTCACTCTTCAATATCTTACAGGGACGGCATCTGAGGGGAGGACTCTTTGTGTTCATTTGAAAATGTCTGGGTTTGGGCAGCTAGGTGGCACAGTGGATAGAGCACTGAAGTCAGGAGTACCTGAGTTCAAATCCGGCCTCAGACACTTAACACTTACTAGCTGTGTGACCCTGGGCAAGTCACTTAACCCCAATTGCCTCACTAAAAAAAAAAAAAAAGAAAGAAAGAAAATGTCTGGGTTTTCTTGATAGCACAAACACCAGACCGTGGAACAAAATGAAGCCTTGCAGTTTATGCAAGGGGATACTCTCTGAGACAAGCCTAATCAGGGCAGGAGAACAAGGAACAAAGACAAATTCATATGGATGAAGGGAAATAAAAATGGGTGAGTGGGGGAAGGAAGGGGGCCTCTCACAAATTAGCTGCCAGAGCAGGCAGCAGGTACAAATGGGAAGCAGGCAAACATACCTGATACAAGGATCGAACACTGGGCTGAAAGACCATGTTGGTGTTCAGCAAGAAAGATCGGAGGAGGGGTTGGGGGTAGCTGGCCAGCTGAGTAATGATCCCGATAAGCAGCAAATTAACATGCAAGGAATTCTCCAGCATGTTCTCCAACTTCGACAGCACCACACTGATAAATGGTCCTGCAGGGGAAAACAAAACACTTGGATATTAGTTAGCTACATGTGCATTTTTTCTCCTGCTCCCCCTCACAACTAGGGTAACCACTGGGAAAAGAATCCTGAAGTCTTTCTCAGGTCTACTCAGACTCCACACACGTAAGTGAAAAATGGCTGCCAAGCCCACCTAATCCCACCCCCCCCCCCCACACACACACACCAAATATGGCAGACTGACCACTGGTAGCAGCTTCCACACGGCAAATTGTAAATCATGATGGTTATAAAAATAATCAGGCTGGGCAGATAAATCTAAAATAAAAAGGCAACACATTGTAGCATGTCTTTAGATCAACAGCTGCCAAAATCATCTCCCCAAAACACAAATCTGACAATGTCGCTCCCCAGGCTCAGGGAGTAACAGCGTCTTCCTCTTGCCACTGCTATTTGACATTTATAGCCCTTCCCAGCATGGGTCTAGGCTCCTTATCCATCTCTACTGCCCAGCGTTCCACATTATGTCCTCTAAGTTCTAGGCAGAGTGACCTGGTCACTGTTTCCTAAACTTCACCCAATTCAACATGTCAAAAGAAGAATTCATTAACTTTTCCCCCAAACCCAACTCCTTTTCCCAAACATCTTTGTTTCCAGAGAAGGCACCACTCTTCCTCTAGTCTCTCCAGTTCATAACCACAGTGGTATTTACCCTCGGCTCCTCATCCAGTCTTGCCATTTTCACCTACACCCTCTCTCTCACAACCTCCTCTCCCTTCTCTCTGTTCACATATACACAACCTTGGATCACCACTCCCCTCGCTCACTGCCACAGCCATCTACTTGGTATCCTTGCCTCAAACCTCTCCAGACTCCAAGTCCTCCTCCACAAAGGTGCCAAAGTCATTCTTAAGCATAAATTTGACCACGTCATTGCCTTGCTCAATAATCCCAGGAGCACCCTATGGCCTCTAAGATAAAAAATAAATAAATAAACTGTTCTGGCTTTTGAAGGACTTCCCAACCTGGGCCCAACTTACCTATCCAGCCTCGTTATACATTCATTCCCTTTCTGTCTTCCCTGATAAAGGTACAATGTCTTTTCAGTTCCTCACACATGACACTCTAATTCTCACCTCCATCCCTTTGACCTGGCCATCCCCATGTATGGGATACCTTCCTTCCTCACCTCCACTTCTCAGACGCCTAAGCTTTCTTCTGAGCACGGCTCAGATGCCAAGTGCTCCACAAAGCCTTTCGTGATCCACCCCCCACCCCACCACAAAATTACTTTGTATTTGCATAGTCATATACAAGTTTTATTCCCCTAAGTAGAATGGAAGTTTCTTGAGGGCAGGGACTATTTCCTTTTTATCCTTTATTACGAAGGCTTTTTTGTTTGGTTTGGTTTGTTCTGAGGGGTTCAGATCGGGACTTTCATCATTGTGGGCAATTCCAAGTGTGGAAACTCCCTTCACCAATGTAGACTGACAAACCCAACTATGACTTGGAATCTCAGAGAGTTGCTTGAAGCAATGAGAGAGGTCCAGTTATTTGTGTATGGTCACAGCCCTGCATATATAACTCCATCCAAGGCAATGGCTCAAGCCCAGATTTTCCTGACTTTTTTTTTCTTTTCTTCCTGACTTTAAAACCAACCTTCCAGCCACTGCCAAGTTGCCAAGCCAGTGAATGTTTGATAAAACCCTGGTGAATTAAGTGGAATTGCATTGATCTCTTACATTCAAGGCTTACTTCTTCTCCATGATACTGCTAAGCATGGAATATGTTAAAATATAGCTTTAGCAATTAGTGGAGGTTTGAGATGCATGAAGATTTTTGTAATGCATCTGCAAAACAGGAGTAATCTTCTACTAAAGGGGCAAAGAGGAAGGACCAGATCAGCCTGAGGTCATGCATCGCAGTGAAGGAAGGAGAAGAGAGGAGACCTACTGTTCTCATTTCAACATTAGGCACAGGTTGATAACCATTGCTGACCTCTAAGGTCAGAAAGAAAGCCGTCCCACAGTCTTACTTATACTATGGCATCAGTGGGATCACAGAACCAGGTCATAGGGGGCAGCTAGGTGGCACAGTGGATGAGACACTGACCCTGGATTCAGGAGGACCTGAGTTCAAATCCAACCTCAGATACTACTTGACACTTACTAGTTGTGTGACTCTGGACAAGTCACTTAACCCTCACTGCCCCGCAAAACAAAAATCAAAAACAAAACAAAGTAAACAGAACCAGGACATAAAAAAAGGATGTTTCCACTCATTTGTATCAGAATAAAACTAGTACATTTTATGCAGCCCAAGTTCACTCAAGACAGGGAAAATCATGAAAGAAGAGATTTAACATCAACAAAATTACTTGTAGAAGTTTTAGATTTTTGCCATCAAAGTGTCACAGTAAATAACAGTAATGGGGATTTGTGGGTTTGGTTTTTCAGCTTAGCTATTGATGACACCCCCTAAACCGCAGCATTATTTGTAATGAAAGCACATAAGATTTGATGAATGGGAGAGTCTTAAGAAGAGTGGGCCAACATTAATATGAGTTTAAGAAAATGAAAACAGATTTCATCACTAGATGCTTCAGTCTGCAAGCACTGGGCTGTAGAAGCTAATAAAACCCCTCAAATGAAACAGAAGCAGTCTATTAAAAACAAACACCATAAAATTTAAAGGGAAAAAAATTAAAAAACAACTGTAGCCTAAAGCCTGTGCTGAGAAAGGCATGAAACTGAGTGATAGAGATGTTTGTTCCTTTCAGGGATACATGGAATTGCTCCTAGACACTAAAAACATAAAAGGGGGGGAAAAACCTGGATCTTAGAAACAAAGGGGAGACATCCAATAATTATTCATATTTCTATCAGTCTTAAAAACTTACAAAATGCTTTCCTCAAAACAACCCTATCACACCGTTCCCTCGCTCAAGAAGTTTCAGTGATGCCCTCCCTTACCTCTAAGATTAAATAACAAACGCCCTCCTTTGGCATATAATGCCCTTCACAAAATGGTTCCAGACTATTTTTCTTATTCCACTCGAATCCCCACAAATTCTAGAATCCAGCCAAATTGGCCTCCCTGGTGTTCCCCATCCACAACAACCCATCTTCCACCTCTGCTCTGCATAGGCTGGTCCCCCCCACCCCAAGCATGGAATGTTCTGTCTCCTGAAATATCTAGATCCCTTTAAAACTCAGTTCAAGTACCAATTCCTACAGGTCTCTTCTGGTTTTCCCAGTTGTTAGTCCCTCTCTCTCCCTCATTACTAAAAATAAAAAGATAAAAATAAAAATAAAATGCCCATACAATCATGGAATCAAAAGTAACGGGAGATGCCTTTCCTAATTTAAGTTATCTCAGGAATTAAGTAGTAAGCATCTAGGGAGATAGGCAAGAAGAAGCAGGGCTCTTGGTAGAAGAACCCCTGAAATTTATTCAGAGCTTACTTTCTTAGTCCCAAAGATTAAGCTCATTTACTTCTTTTAGAACAAAGGTTTCTGGGGAGTCAGGAACTTTTTTTTATAAATTACTTTGATCATTAATAGAATATAATTGGTTTCCTTTATAACCCTATGTATTTTATTTTATGCATTTAAAAACCTTAATCTGAGCAGAGGGTCCATAGGCTTCCCCAGACTACCAAGAGGGGACCACGACACTAAAAAAGGTTAAGAACAGCTGTTTTAGATTAATTTGGAGGGGCTCAAAGAGAGAGTCTGCTATGCTTCCCTAACTCCTAACCCCTATCTACTACCATGGGAAGGATGAGCCTGGCCTACCACCTACCTATCACCTGCTTACCCTCAAAATAAATCTACCTCCCCCTCTAAAGGTCCTCTCCCTTCCAAACTTTTGCCCCTACCCCATTCCCTGGTTAAGTAAAGGTCAATACTACTCGTTCATACCCAGGAGTCCAAACCCAGTCCTCTGTCCCAAGACTCCTAGATTTTATGTTTTAAGTCACATTTCATGATATTTAGTATTTAACCTTCAAATCCATGTTGTGCCATCAAGGAACAAATCTTACATCTATAGTATAGTATAGTATAGTATAGTATAGTATAGTATAGTATAGTATAGTATAGTATAGTATAGTATAGTATAGTATAGTATAGTATAGTATAGTATAGTAATACTATAGTATTACTACATCCCGTTGTGAAGTTTCTGACAGAGTCATCACTGGAATGTATCCTCCTCCTCTTTAACAGAGGTATCAATAGAGATCTATTTTTAGTAATGAATTCCTAGTTAAATTGGCTTATCTCAAATAGGCTGCCCCCCCCCAATAGAATCTCCACCACCACCTGTTGGCAGAGTAAACAGGGATGTGCAAATAGGAGATATCATTAGAAAACACTAAGACTAATGGAAACCATTCCTTCTTTTAGTACATAGTCAGCAGATGGAGAGATGAAACAGAGAATGAGCATATGTAATACCAGGGGAAGACGTTAAAAGGGGATTTAAAAAAAAACCTATAAAGTTATGTACAAGCACATATACACTGAGCAAAGCTTCATATATATTTTCAGATAGAAACAGAGAGATCTACCTATATGGGTGTATATAGATACACATAGGTCTCTGCATATTGTAGAGAAAGAGTGTGTGTGTGTGTGTGTGTGTGTGTGTGTGTGTGTGTGTGTGCGTGAGTGTGCAGGCGAGCGCGCACACACACACACACACACACACACACACACACACACACACATGCGTACAATGGACAGAAGGCTGTCAGAATCAGGAAGGCCTGGGCTCAAGACCCTCCTCTGACACATATTGGCTGTGTGACCCTGGAGTCTAGTTGGCCATTCAGCAATTTAAGCCATTCTCTAAGACTATAATCTGTAGAATAGTTGTTAACCTGCACTGGTGGAGGGAGTTTTCCTCACAGGGAGTCCCTACTAAGGTAAAATTGCAGGTCCAAATATCCCCCAGAAGACAACTCTAAACGCGTCACTTTGCCAAGATAATTAGACAGCAAGATCAATCATTCCCCTCCATCCTACTGAAGACTTCAAGGAGCTGTGATATCATTGATGGAGGTATTGCACGACCAAGGCAAATTCCAAGTACTTGGTCTTATCAGATGGTCTTGGACAGTTGCTGCGCCTGAAAGGTTCATCCCTTTATGGCCAGCTTGTCAGATGGGAAGCAAGGGGCATCCTTCTCCTGCCTGGTACAGGACTGTACTGGAAACCTTTCCAGGGCAATAGGACCTGTCTGCGAATTTGCACTTCACTGGAATAGCCTTCAGGAAATGCTATTAAACCAGAACCAATGTCTTTTTGAACATAATCCAGCTATTCTAAAGTCCCTTCCAGACATAAATTCTGTGATCCTGTATGAATGTCGGCTATTGTCATTACTTCTATTTAAAGATCAAACATCCTGCTGCTTCATTTTATTTGCCATTGTTAAAGATAAGACTATTTAATTTTACAATTTTCTTATAGGAAAGGAAGTTTCGTCTATGTAAATTTTCATTTGGTTTTATGTTTTTCCTTGAAGAAATTAAAAGAAAGCTTTTAATCCTAAAAAGAGAAAGATTCTACTAAATAATACCATAAAATACCTTCATCCTTGCATTGAGTCAACAGAGCACACTCTTCCTCTCCCCTACCTGATTTTCCTGCCTCTAATATACATCATTACTGTCAGAAAAGAGCAGCAAAGTTGCTGAAATCGTCACCTGTAAAGGGGGCCCGCTGTGTCCTCGTGTGACGAGTAGGAAAGACATTCTGATCTTTGGTCCCAAAGGGGGAAGGTAAGCTTTCTACTGAAGGAGCCTCAGCTACAAAATGCTCAAAGTCCTCCTCCTCTTCCTCTTCTTCATCCTCCCTCCTTTCTTCTGCCTCGCTTGTTTCCTCTCCTTCTTTCATTTCTTCCTTCTTCTCCCCTTCCTCCTTCAGCACAGGAGGTGAGGGAGCAGGTGTGGGGAAATTTTCTTCCATCAACCCCTCAGAGCCAGAGTCCAGTTCTTTGATGATTTTCTCATACTGGGTAATGAAATCTTCACCATCCGGGCTGGCGACCATCACACCAGGATTGTGGTCGGCCTCCAGTGGCACGGCCTGGGCTGACTCGGAGATGGATGGCGAGGCCACCCTGGGAGGGCTCTGGTGGGACTCTTCCTCGGGCTCTTCATGACTCGAGCTTGAATTGATCCTATTTTGTTCTTGTTCAGAATCTCTCTGTGTGCTGGGGCACCGCCGAGGGGCCCGTTGTTCAGGGGGGAACCCGGAGACTTCAGGGGCTCCCCCTTGACGCCATGGCTGTCCTGGGCGTCTTTCTCAGCACAGAGCCTGTAAACCATGACATCGTCCTGAAAGTCAGATTCCTCGATGTAAGAGCCTTTGAACAGCATGATGGCGTTCTTCTTCATCTCCTGGATGTGCTTGGGGGGGGTCGATGGGGACTGGAGGAGCTGGGTTCTCCAGATCCTCACAGGGCTGAGAGGGGCTCCCTCCAGCCTGGGCAGACATTCCCGTATCATAGCTGTCATCCCATTCCAGCTCCGTCTGGCTCTTCTCCTTCTTGTGTGTGAGCTGAGCACCAGGACGGCTGGCTGACTGCTGCTGTGTCCTCAGCACTGGGTAGGACACGGTGGTGCTGTTCTCCTCCTTCAGGTTGGACAGAAAGGTTTCAGGGTCAGGGGATTCTCCGTCATAAAGAGCAGACCAGACTTGGCAGTCCTTCATGCAGTGGCTGATGTTATTATGGGCCTCCCAGAGGTACTGAAGGTAGCTAATGTCCAAGGCTTTGCCATACTCCACAATGCAGGCCGACGGAGACACTTCCTCAGGAGGAGGCTGCTCTCCAGAGTCTGAAATGAAAGGCAAGCACAATTCAAAACAGAATATGATTTTTTCATCGATTAAAAAAAAAAAAAGCCCAACAAGAACAGAAACTCTTTGCTAACCCGAAGGATGTAAGCCAAGAAGGGGATATCAAAGGGCCTGGATCTAGCCATTTCCAGGATAAGTTATCAGATGGAAAAATATTTACACTGCAAAAATGAAATGCTCTCTCAGAAAGAAACATATGCAGGGAAATATCTATTTCTTTAAAGTTTTATTGGAAGCATGTTTTAGTGAGAGCACTAGCTAGATATAGAATCAGGAGTCCTGGGTTCAGATTCTGCATCCATTGCTTACTCTATGACCTCAGTAAAGTCGCTTCATTTTTCTAAGAATAAGTTTCCTTATCTGAAAAGTAGGGAACAAGGACTCACACTATCTACCTCATGAGAATGCTTTGGGGACATGACGCAGAGAGAAGCATTTTGTACAGTGAAATAAGAATATGTTAAGACAACTAAGCGTTGTTTGTTTAAGAGGAAGAAGTAAGAGGTAGCATGGAATAGTCAAGAGAAGGTTGGCCTTGGAGTCAAGAAGACCTGAGTTCCAATCCTGTCCCTCTGACACTAGCTGTGTGGTCCTAGGCAAGTGAAGCTCTTACTCTTCCAGACAACGCTAAGACCTTAAGTTACAGATGGAAGGAGTTTCTACACCTGAAGCTCTCCACACTGATGGAGGAAGGGGAGGGGGAGGGGAGAAGAGCCTAGAAGCATAAGATTGCAATGGTGTTGCAGTCTGAGATTGTGGGGAACCACAGTGTCCACAGAACCACCAAAGGCACTCAGTGGTCCTGAGTGGGGTTCTCAGAAAGGTTCATTAACACTGCAATATCACAGTCAGTCAATGAGCCTACTATGTGTCGAGCACTGTGCTGAGTAATGTTCACAATATACCAAAGACCACCCTAACAGCCTACTGCCAGCAACACATATGGGATTGAATCCGTGTGATCTGAAAGGGAGGAACACAAAGATAAAGTATTTCCTTGCCCACATTTTTCTTAACACAGAAGAGATTTCTTCCATCTTGACAATTATCCATTTTTCCCAGAGTGGCACATTAATATGCCGTTCCCAGGTTCTTCACCAATAAAACTGTCCCCTCCCAACTAAAAATGTATGTGAATCACCTTCCTTCCTTCTTTCTTTCTCTCTCTCTCTTTCTTCCTCCCTTCTTTTCTTTTCTTTCTTTTTTCTTTCTTTTTCTTTCTTTCTTCCTTCCTTCCTTCCTTCCTTCCTTCCTTCCTTCCTTCCTTCCTTCCTTCCTTCCTTCCTTCCTTCCTTCCTTCCTTCCTTTTCTTTTCTTTTTTTTTGCAGGGCAATGAGGGTTAAGTGACTTGCCTAGGGTCACATAGCTAGTAAGTGTCAAGTGTCTGAGTCCATATTGGAACTCAGATTTTCCTGAATCCAGGGCTGGTGCTTATCCACTGCGCCACCTAGCTGCCCCCACATTAACTTTCAAAGCTTAGTTCCAACCCAAAAAAATCATTTGAGCAAGTAGACCCAGCCCCTTGACCTAGTATGGAGACTTACTCATTATGTGCCTGTGGGCATATCATTAATTCTCTAAATATCCTGTGTAAAATGTGTAAACATTTACACAACCTACCTTAGGAGGTTGTTATGAGGAAAGTGCTTTGTAAACCTTAAGGCATTCTACAAACATGAGTTCCCATGACCACATTCTCTTCCTCAGCAGAATGGCAGCTTCTTGAGAGCAGAGACTATTCATTTCCATCTTTGCATCTCCAACTTCTAGAGGAAGCCTGGCACAGTGTAAAGACAGCCAACCTTGGAGTCAGCAGGATCCCAGTTCAAATCCCACCTGGGACATGTTCTGGCTGTGTGATCCCTTCTGGGTAAGGTCCATTTCCCCCTTGAAACATCTAAGATTGCAAAGGGGCCATATTGTTGTTGTTTGTCCTGTGTTCTCGAAAAGGACCATGGCATCAGGAGGTGATGTCATGACTTGCAGTGAATTGGATTTAAGTAAGGGAGGGCTGTGCAAAGTCACTCTCTCCTCCAGAGCCATCTGGATCCAGTGGCAAGATATACATCAGAAAGACTGGAGATGGCCCTGGATATTTAAGGCAATTGGGATTGTGACTTACTCAGGGTCACACAGCTAGTAAGTGTCTGAGGTGAAATTTGAACTCTGGTCTTTCTGACTCTAAGCCCAGTGCTCTGTCCCCTGTAACACTACCTGCCCTTGCAAAAGAGGTCATAAGGACTGAATTAGAGAGGCAGTTTCCACACTAGGAGTTCCCTACACTAAGTAAAATCATGATCTGGTCAAATAAGCAATCGGGTAGAGCAGTAGACGTGAACACCGAAAAACCTAAGTTCAAATCTTGCGTTAGACATAAGCCTTAGACTCAGATATTCACCAGCTGGTAGATAACGCGGCACAACCTGAGACAAGTCATTTAAGCTCTCTCATCTAAAATGGGGCTAATAAGAGCACCTCACAGGGTTGCTGTAAGGATGAAATGAGATAAAAGATGCAAGCCTTTTGCAAATTCTTAAAGCACTGGATAAATGGTGGCTATTACTATAATTATGATCCCAAGCATCCAGCATAATGACTAAGAAGCATTTGCTTCATAGACTGGACTGTTGGATCACCAGTTGGGGAAAATGTGTTACAAAGATGAAATAATCTCACTCCCCCCAAAAATACATCCAGAGAGATTCCAGACTCCTCAGGCTGTTTTCTTCTATTATCCACATCCTTCTCTGCCCTTGAAGTCAGATGTCTGAAGGTGGTGGGTGCATCTTTCAGATGACTTCAGCTGTATTTAATTCACCATGGGGTCTCTGCTGCTGGGGGCCAAGGGGAAGGTGGTATTTGGGAGTCATGCCCCATAACTTTTTTCAGACTCAAAATGGTTCCCCATTCGACATAATGTAAAATGTCAAAATTTAAGCTGTATCCTCACAACAGCAAACTCGCTGATCTGCCGCTCGCTTACTAATAAAATTAATGTATTAGAGGGAAAAAAGAATTAACTCCTGCAATAAAAAGCCATTTCCCAGCTTCAAAGGCTGTTGTTTTTAAGCACCAAAAGTGTCCTGAACCAGTGCTGAACACCTAGAGCAAATTTTTTTAAAAGATGGGCTCCATTTTTGTAGCACTGAGAGGTAAATGTGAAAAATTAGCAACCAGCAAGGTACACGAAATCCTCTCTGCTCTGCCCAGCAAAATCGATGCGAGAGGAAGTTATCTTCCTGTACCAGCACAGAGAATCACCAGAGAGGGAGAGGGCTGGGCCAGATAAGCTCCCAGACCTGGACCCTTCTAGCACGCCGTGCCATGATCCGATCAATCTGACAGGGGCCCTCTGTGCCATGGGAATGCACAAACACCAACACTAACGAGGAAACATTAATTTCTAAAAATGTATAAAGCCAAACATGATTGATGCCCTTCTCAAGCAGGGGAACCCACTCATAAAGATAGTCTATCTGGGAGTTGTTAACCTCTCTGTTTGTCAAGGACCCTCTTTAGCAGTCTGGTGAAACCTACGGATCCCTTCTCAGAGTAGTGTTTTTGAATAATTGAAGGAAATGCTAAATTTCAGTTAGAGGTTAGTGAATATACACACACACACATATACATATATGTATGTGTGTATATAGACATGTAAATATAAATATACATATATATATAAATATATAATATATATATATTATATATATTATATATATATATATATAAATATATATATATATATTTCCTCCCACCCATGTTCAAGGTGCCCCTGAAATTAAGGGATCCATGAACTCCTGTTCTATTTAGAGGTCAATTCAATAGCAGAATGACATTATAAAAATGCATGGGGATCAAAGATTTTAAATTGTAAGGGTCATATATCCCAACCCTCCAGATGAGGAACCTGAAATGACTTGCCCAAAGTCTCATAAGTGGTAAATATCAAAGGCTGAAATTCTTTGTATTAAGGAAAGACTAAAGAGGGAGGGAGGGAGGGAGGGAAGGAGGGCGAAAAAGGAAAGGAGGGAGGGATAGGAGGAAAGGCAGAAATGGGGGAAGGGGGAAAGGAAGGAGAGAGAAAAGTTAGCATTTATTAAGTGCCTACTATGTAGCAAGCACTGAGCTTTACAAATATTATTTCATTTGATGCTCACAATAACCTGGGGAGGTAGATGATACTATTATTCCCATTTTACATTTGAGGAAACCAAGGGAGACAGAAGGTAAGTGACTCAGTCTAGAGCATCTGAGGCAAGATTTTTAACTCTGGTCTTCCTGATTCCAATTGTATCTAATAGTTGCCACCTACTATTATAGGGGGAAATTTAGGTGACATAAAACCAAAAGTTATTAATCACAATCTATGTTTTAAGACAAAGCTTGGATTGGAAGCCAGGTCTTGGGAACAAGAGTAAGTACCAACAGTGTATATATTCTTCCCTGGTCATTAGGACACAGTCAGGACCACTGAAAGGGTCACCTTTCAGTGATATATGAATATATTTTCTCTTTACCTATCTACACAACGAATGGACTGATCATGGAACTCCTTTCTCCAATTCCTTACCACATTTTATTATTTTACTGTATGGTTATGTAACCCACAAAAGAAGATAAGCCTCTTGAAGGGAGGGACTGTTTCAATTGTGCATTTCTAATTCCAGGTCCTAAACATTTATTATTGATCACACAGTAGGTGCATAATAAATGTTTATTGAATTAAATATATCCATACTGGTTCAAAGGAGGCTCATATGAAACCTAGGTACAGCTTATAATTAGTGGCATTACTGTGTCTATATTTTTCCCAAGATAATTCATTTAAGAGGCATTGCCTAGGAGCAGCTAGGTGGTGCAGTGGAGTCAGGAGGACCTGAGTTCAAATCCGGCCTCAGACACTTAACACTTACTAGCTGTGTGACCTTGGGCAAGTCACTTAACCCCAACTGCCTACATATGCACAAAAAAAGAGGCATTGCCTAAATTTAATAATGTTAAGATAATATTAAGACAGGTGGAAAGAAGATAGAGATAGAGATAGATATAGATGATATTGCTATGGATATGGGTATACAGAGATGGATATAGATATAATTCACAGAGTTGCACTTTCAGTTCCTAAAACCAACCAACCAAAACACAAATATATTGTTCCATCCACCTGAGCAGATCTAGGATGCCACATACTTAATCTGTATATTATGAATCTGTTCAGTCAAAATACACAACTGCTATATTAAGTATTTGTAGACAATGCAGTATGTATTAATTGCTCCCATTCACCCTGCACCATACACAGCCGGCTGCCATCTTTCTTCTCCTATACTTAAACCTTTATAGCTGAATATTAGGAATCCAGCCATATGCAGTCAGGCTAGCCAGGCGTTTCAGTATGGTCTAATTCAAATTTGGATGCTTAGTTAATAAGCAAACTTGGTTTTGGAGACATATGTCTTTCCATCTCTGACTGTAGGGAACCATTAGGGATCCTCCTTAAAAGAAAGATTTGGAAGCAATAAATAAGGGAAGGCCTCTGCTGTTGTTTTTGTAAATTCAGTATTAATTACTGTGTACGTAATTCATAAAGGAAAAGAACCACACCCCCAGACTAGACATTTATGAAGTGAAGAGGCGGCCTTCACCTGTTTGGATTTATGGCATGATGGATGCTCTGTCTACCCCGATACAGATACCCCATAGATGCAGAAAAGGAATGTGGTTCCTTTCTATTTCAAGACAACTCCAAGCAAGTTCCCACCTGAATCACTGTGCATGAACTTGGACCAAAGGATGTAGTCCCGTTCCTGGTTCCCAAGAGTCAGAGTAATCCCACTGGAACAGCACACAGGGGTCAGAGCGAGCAGCTTAGCAGCAGAAACGGAATAGCAATCTCTTTCTTTCACAGCCCACCTCTGACTCATCATCATGTGGTTGCATGGGATCAGGTACCTGAAAAAATAAGGATATTTCCATTAATTCAAAGTAATGGTTCTTTTCAATCAAAGGAATGCCTGCGGCCCCACTGATGCTGGGAGCTGACATCCTCCAGCCCTAGGGTCGGCAGACGGTGAAAGCAGGTGGGGCTTCATCATGTCCCATATCAGCTTCCTCCTGATAAAACAGCAGCACAAGGGCCAAGACCTCGCTGGATGCTTCTACATCACACAAGGAGTTTGAGGATGATTCCAAAATCTTCACCAGCCTAGACCCTGGACATTTCAAGCTGTAGTCACTACTAAAACACAGTCCATGCAATTAGGGAACACTGAGCCCCACTGCTGTCAAACTTGCTTAGCAGACTGACTTCCTTAATGAGCAAAATGATAATAAATGCAATGACACACCCTCTAAGCCAGGACATAGAGTAAATAGTGCACAGGTTCTAAGCATCCAGAGGCATGGAATCTGCATCTGAGTCTCTCCTCTTGGGACTCTGATTCAGAGATGGTTGGGGCCGACCAAAAAATGGGTAGGCTCATGATCACACTTCAAGAGCTAAGAGAGCCTCTTGAAATGATTAATTCACCTTCCCTTCATTTGACAAAAAAAGAAAGAAGCCAAGAGAAGGGAAACGTTTTGTCAATGCTGACCCAAGAGACAAGTGGCAGAGCCAACACTGGAATTCTAGACTTCTGCCTTCAAAATCGATCTTCTTTCTCCTTCCTGACTTTTAATTAAAATGACAGCTCTGACAATTACAAAGCTATGTGATCACAGGCAAGTGCCCAACCATCCCTGAATCTCAGTTTCTTCATCTCTAAAATGGGGGTATGACTACTTAAATCTACTCTTACATCGTTATGAGGAAAATGCTTTGTCAACCTTAAGTGCCGAAGAAATATGTGTTCTTAGCATGTTTCAGCAAAATTCTAACTGGCCAAATTTTTAAAAAATCTGAACTTTCATGTAACTCAAGAAAGTCTAATTTAACCAAATCTCTCAAGTTACTGAAATTATTTCATTCTCAAGTCTACTTCTAGGAAAAAGGAACTGAGCATTAGAAAACAAAGGATTTCATCAAGGGCACATCTGGAGAGCTGTAGACCTTCTACATAAGCAGATGAAGGGCAGGTGTAGATAGCAGAGTGACACCTTTTTATACCCAGTACTGACCATGCCTGAGCTTCAAAATGAAACCTTTGCTGCAGTGCAAGAAGCTCAGTGTTTGAAAAAGATCCAGTTTCTTTCATTATGCTCCAGTTACTAAGTTAGCAAAGTGGAAGAGGCAACATCACTCTGTGGAGAAAGTCCTGCATTGAAGCAGGGAGACATGGAAGAATTCTATCTCTGCTATTGACTGTCTATGTGAACTTCCCTCTCTGAACGTCCAACTCCTCAGCTGTATAAAGAGGGGAGCTGGCTCTAGATGAACCTTGGGGTGCTTTCTACCGCCAGATAAAATAATTTAATATATTTTAAAGATTTTAAACAAAGGAAAAAAGTTCTTGTAAGTTTCTTTACACTAGTAAATCTATCAGCCTATGAAACTTCAGTTAACCAAAGACTTCTCTTTTTATTATTTTTATTCACAAGCAAGCATTTATTAAGCACTTAATATGTTCCAGACAATGTGCTAGGAACAATAAAAATTGCATCCATCTGTGTAACTGTACAAAGAAAATTTAATATAAGATAATAGCAGCAGGATAGCAACTTGTCTCAGAATCATTTCTATCTGAACTCTTCACTCTTGCTGAAAAATGATGAGAATGAAATAATCATTTTAAAGCTATCAAAATATATGAAGATCCAGCAAAAAAAATCAAAACCTCATATGGGAACAGGATGAAGTACATATGTATCATCCCCTTCACCTTGTGGGCTACTGGAGTTGTACTGAAGCTGCTTTCTGGGAGCCCACAGATAAGTTTATATGCTAATACTTTAATTCAATTACAAAAATCTTTTATTTTATCCATCCATGACAAAGACCACAGAACACTAAACACAAAAGAATAATAGCAGGCTAGTGCTTTAGACCAGGATGTTTCCTGTCTGAATGCCATTGAAATAGAAGAGAAAAACAAGATAATAAGATGCTTTCAGTGAGCCTACAAAAGGTAATTATAAAAGGCAGTCATTTTTTATCTACACGTGAAAAAGTCTGTAGAACATTAAACATAACTGAACAATAGCAGGATAGCAACCAGTTTGAGAACCATTTCTGTCTGAACTCTATCAAATTAAGGTCAAGCTCCCCACTGGTGAGAGCTGATAAACAGATTTATCATGTTTAGTCAAATGTTTCATTTTCAAAAGAAGATGGGGGATGGGAGGGGAGAAGAGAATCTATTGTATTGATTTAAATTGTGAATATAATAAGAATAAATTGAAAATTGACATTTATGTAGTGTTTTAAAGTTTGCAAAGCACTATGTGTTTGTACGTACACACACACACACACACACGTTTGTTGTTGAGCCATTTCAGTCATGTCCAACTCTTCATGACCCCATTTAGGGATTTTCTTGGCAAAGATAACTGGAGTGGTTTGCCATTTCTTTCACCAGCTCATTTTACAGATGAGGAAAATGAGGCAGACAGGGTGAAGTGATTTGCCCAGGGTCACACAGTTATTAAGTGTCTGGGCCAGATTTGAATTCAGGTGTTCTTGATTCCAGGTCCAATGTTTTATCCATTTATATTCTCATTTGAGTCTTAGAACAACTCTGTGAGGTTAGCAGTATGAGTATTATTTTGTCCACTTTGTAAATAAGGAATCTAAAGGTCATACATAGAGAGAGGTCAAATGGGCACCAAAGTCACACAGCTATCAAGTGTTGAAGGTATCAAACTAACCAAAACGCTCTATTATTCCCCATTCCCTAAACACTTGCCACGGTCAAGGTCTTAACATATGCTTATTTTGTTCATGAATGATTTAAAAATAAAATGATTCACTGTTTTGTTAGACGGAATGAACCTGATGACTGAGTTTCATTTAGGCTAGAAGCAAATAGAACATTTTTCACGATTGAAGTTGATACACATAGATTTCCCCCTCTTCGTTTGAGGTAGGAAAAATGAAACACTAGACCAAACATGATAAAGCTATTCATCAAATATCACCAGTGGGTAGCTTGAAATTACATTTAGACTCCTGGGCTATGTGACAATTGCAACCTTGCAAAAACGTGCCTTAGTGGAAATCAAGAATTTGTGCTGAACGCAGGACCGAAGGAGAGGAGAGGCCTCATGGCGGAGAAGATGATGTCTGAAAGAAGGGAATAGGAAAACCTGTTTGGGGGAAGAGTTGTAAATGGAGAGATACTCAGATGCTGAGAGGCTATGTCATATTAGGAAAGATGAACATGCCATCAGCAAAATTGGCAGATGATGGAGGAGAAGGATCAGCTCTGACTTCGATGATGGAATTTTTTATTTTGTTAAAAAAATATGTAAATTTCAAAACAACCTGAACCGGGGGAAAAAAAAAAACACAGAAAGGAGCCAAATAAGGAATAAAATCACATGTAAAATCAAACTCCAAACTAGTTATATTTTAAATGAAAAGGGGAAAAACTTTGACAACAGCCAAAAAAAAAATAGACCCAACTCTACTGTGCCATCTTATTTGCCCTCTGTTTCCTCCCTACTTCTCTTCTGTCTGGATTTGAAGGATTCTGTTAGTCATATTTTATAGAGTGGGAGTCAGCATACGGGTTGTCCTAATTTTGCTTTCATCATTCTGGATCACTTCCTATGAGCCTTGCTGTATTTCTTTCTATGTTTCATATCTGAACTTTTTATGGGGAACTAACATTCCACTTCACTAACCCACCACGATTTATTTGGCTCTTTTGTGGGGTTTTGGATATTCGGGTTGTTTCCGGCATTTGTTACCGGAATCTCTCACTGAATCATTCATTCATTCAATTAAATTCACATTGTAACAGAAGGCTGGAGTCCAGTCTAAATTTTGGGGGAAATTCTCTGGGTGGAACCACAACGATTCTCACACTTTTACTGCAGTTGAAGAGATTTTGCTGTTGCTGATCAGTTGTTTCAGTTGTGTCTGACTCTCTGTGACCCCATTTGGAGTCTTTGCAGCAAAGATAACTGCAGCGGTTTGCCATTTCCTTCTCCAGTTCATTTTACAGATGAGGAAACTGAGGTGGACAGGGGTAAGTGACTTGCCATGGGGTCACCCAGCTCATAAGTGCTTGCAGCCAAATTTGAACTCAGGTCTTCCTGACTCCAGGGGCAGTGCTCTAGCCACTGCTCCACCGAACTGCCTTAGTTTAAGACATACAGAAGTACTTTTTCACAACAGCAGTTTGAAATAGATTAAAACAACTGTTGTTATTATTCCTCAAGAAGTTAAAGTGACCTATGTCAATGGTCTCAGATTTAGATCTGTGGACGACCAGACTATATCTTTCAATAAACATTGATTAAACACCTACTGAGGGCCAGGAACTGTACTAAGCTCTACCCTCCCCTAGTCTGGTTTGCTAATAAAATAGAATGTAACAGAAAGAACACTGTCTGAACTTGGCATGAAAAGGCCGATGGATTTGAATCTTGGTGCTAATACTTACTAGCCATGTTACTGTGGGCAAGTCATTTCATTTCTCTAAGTCTCAGTTTCTTCATCTGTCAAATGGGGATAATAACATTACTCACTTTGCAGTTTTTGTGAGGAGAGTACATTGGGAAAGGCAGTGTGGTATAGTGGAGAGAGCTCTGGATTTGGAGTCGAGAGAGACCTGAATTCTAATCCTGAGTTCTGACCTTTACTAGCTGTGAGACCACACACAACCTATTTAACTTCTTTTTTTTTTTTTGGCAAGGCAATGAGGGGTTAAGTGACTTGCCCAGGGTCACACAGCTAGTAAGTGTCAAGTGTCTGAGGCCGGATTTGAACTCAAGTACTCCTGAATACAGGGCCGATGCTTTATCCACTGTACCACCTAGCTGCCCCTATTTAACTTCTATAAGGCTCAGTTTCTTCATTTGCAAAATGAGAATAATCACCTCGGCATATGGTTGTTTGGAGGATAAAATCAGATGATGCATTTCAAGAACTCCATAAGCCTTGGGGCACCATATAAATGCCAGGAATTATTATTCTTTTCAGAGTCAAATGAGTGCTTTCACAGCACTGTATCAATGTTAGCTGTTGTTATTAAAAATAAACCTTAAAGCATCATATAAATGTGAGTTATGATGATGAGCAGAGTCTGATTGGAGAGGAGCAATAGCATATCTCAAGGTCATGCTGCTAGCCTCTTCTTACTGCACATCCCTCCTCTCTCCTCTCTGCGCAGCCCCACACATTGCCCCTTACTCTCATGGGCTTCCCTCCTTAAGATAAGACGCCAGATTCAGCCGAAACTTGAGTACCCATCAGTCAGTAGCTAGAAAGCACGCTGATCACATGCTGGCCATGTTAAACACACACACACACACACACGTGTGCATGCATCTATGCCAAGACAAGAAAATAAAGAAGAATAAACCTGAAGCAGACATAGGAAGTACTTTACAGAGATGAGATGTCAACACCTTCAGGGACATCCAATCCCAGCAGGCAAAAATCAATATGATGATGGAACTCAATTCCAAAACTGAGGTTAAAATGGCCCTGATTTTTTTTAAAGTCAGAGAAAAGAAAGGAACAGTATTTTCCTTGAGAGTTCAAGTATCACCTCTACTATATAATGAGGCATCAGAGAACTAATGGAAGATGAGGGTGAATAGAACCACTGGTTTGGGGTTTTTATTTTTATTTTTCATGTTTTAAAAGTTATATAGGGGATTTTGAACTTCACTGACTTCAGATCATGCCATCACTTCATAAAGTGTAACAAAGAGATCTCAACTAGCCCCATGGGTTATCTGGATGTAGCATCAGTTATCTGTCCTATAAAACACATATTCCCTGTGTGTGTGTATACACACACATATACACACACAAATGTACATACATATATGTGTGTACACATATAAATATTTGGGGAAGGTGAAAGTCAGATGACCAGAAAGGGGGAAAAGAGATTATTTTGAGCTGGTGCCTAGGAGTACCCAAATTTCTCAAGAGAGACATTATAATTTTTTTTAATTTGTCTAGAAATTTCCCCTTTTAATCATCTCTCCTCCCTAGACCATTTTCAAACATGGCTTTACAGCATATGAACAGTATTATGAAGTTAATACCACTTGCAATCTGTGAAATGTAAATAGAAATTGTCCATTATTTATCCCCATACCAGACAGTATCAACCCATATCTGGACAAGTGAAATTCTCTTACAGGCAACTCTCAACAAGATCAAACCACAAACCAAACTGATTTGGCCTATGGTGAAAAAGTTGCAAAGAGATGAGTGATGATTTGAACCCAGGTCTTCTGAGTCCAAATCCAATTTGTTTTCTTTCTTTCCTTTCCCTCCCCTCATTCCCTTTTTTTCTTCCTGCCTTCCTTCCTTTCCCTTCCCTTCCCTTCTTTTTCTCTTTCTTTCTGTCCCTCTCTCTTTCTTTCTTCCTTTCTTTCCAGACCAAAAAGATTACTCCACACTTGGCTAAAAACCGTCCAGTTCCAACTCCAACATCATGTCATCTTTATCCTTTTACCTCTGACCTCCAACAGAAGTAGCAATGAGCACCAGCTGTGAGGCCAGCTTCAAACTCTGATGTTACTCCTCCCCTAGCAAGCAAATGGATACCCTCATTTACTGTGGTCACCAAGTTCACTCCAGAGCCAGTAAGGTAACACTTCCAGTCACAGGCAACCTGTACTAAATCTGACCTTGTGATAGAATCAGAAAGCTCCCATTGCTCCTTGACAACTCCTGTCATACCTTTGAGAAATTTGATGTATTTTATTCTCATGTTTTTAAAGCAACTGATTTGTAATGAAAAGTGTGCTGGACTTAAGAATTAGAAAGATATGGGTTCAAATCTCACTTCTAGGATTTACCAGCTTGTGAGGCTGTTAAATTTCCCAGGGTCTCAGTTTTTTCATCTGTAAAATGAGGTTAGATCAAATGACCTTAAAGGTCTCTTCTACCTCTGAATCTATGATTCTACAATTTCTGTCCTCCTTGGAGACTTACTCAAAAATGGCAGATTATACATTAATCCAACATATAAATAAAACCTGATGGCACCCAAAATCAGAAAAAGAGCCTCATCTTCTCTTCGAGCTATATCTTAACCCCAATTACAATTGAGGGAGGGAAAGAAGGAAAAGGAGAAAAGATGAAGGGAGGGCAAGGGAAGGGTGAGGATGGAGAATGATGATGGAGAAGAAGGAAGATGGAGAAGGAGGATGGAGGAGGAGGAAGATGAAGGATGAGGAGGAGGAGGATGGAGGAGGAAAATGGAAGAGGAAGATGGACAAGGAGTAAGACGAAGGAAGAAGAAGGAGGGGGAGGAAGGAAGGGAGAGAAAGGAAGGAAGGGAGGGAGGGAGGAAAGGAGGGAGGGGAAAGAGAGAAAAAAGAAAGACAAGTGGGCCATTGAAGTATGGGGGGGGGCAATGAGGGTTAAGTGACTTGCCCAGGGTCACACAGCTAGTAAGTGTCAAGTGTCTGAGGCCAGATTTGAACTCAGGTCTTCCTGAATCCAGGGCCAGTGCTTTATCCACTGTGCCACCTAACTGCCCCCAAAGTATTATTTTTAAATGCACAGAAGAGAATAGAATGCATGCCAGAAGAAAACACATATAAACAGTAAAATTTTGAAAGTTACATGTTAGTAACTGGAAAATAATAAAGTACTTTTATTTTTAAAAAAAGAAAGTTACATGTTAAATTTATTATAAGCATTTTATTTCATGTTTATGTTCAAAACAAAAATTATTTTTTTAAAAATGTAAATAAAGCAGAAATTTGAAGGCAGCAAAGGCTTCTAAGAAGCAGAGGGTGGAAAGGGAGCACTTCCAGGCATGGGGAACAGCTGGGGCAAAGAGACAGAGACAGAAGATGGAGTACAGTGTGTGAACAACAATGAGAAGAGCAATTGAACTGGAGCATAGAGTGTGTGAAGTGGGTTAATGTATAATGAAGTTGTAAAGGTAGCTTGGAGTCGGACTGTGAAAGGCTTTAAATGCCATCAGAGAAGGGTGTGCTAGACATGACAGCAGAGCTTCTTAACCCTTTCTGTGTCATGGACCCCTTGCATAGTCTGGGAAAACCTATGGGTTTCACCCTTTGCAGGATAATGCTTTTAAAAATACATAGGATTTTACTTATTTATTCCATGCCATACCAATCAAACTACCAAAAATTATTTCATAGAGCTAGAAAAAATAACAAAATTCATCTGGAAGAACAAAAGGTCAAAAACATCAAGGGAATTAATGAAAAAAAATGCAAAGGAAGGTGGCCTAGCTGTACCAGATCTAAAACAATATTATAAAGCAGAGACCATCAAAACTGTTTGGTACTGGCTAAGAAACAGAGTGGTGAATCGGTGGAATAGGTTAGACACACAAAACACAGAAGTAAATGAATATAGCAATCTCCTGTTTGAAAACCCAAAGAATCTAGCCTCTGGGATAAGATCTCATCATTTAATAAAAAGTGCTGGGAAAACTGAAAAATAGTATGGCAGAAACTAGACAGAGACCAACATCTTACACCACACACCAAAGTAAAGTCAAAATAGGTACATGATTCAGACATAAAGGGTGATACCACAGGCAAATTAGATAAGGAAAGCATAGTTTACTTGTCAGATCTACGGAGAGGGGGAAAAATTTATGACCAAAGATGAGATAGAGAACATTATGAAGTATAAAATGGATCATTATGACTACACTAAATTAAAAAGGTTTTGCACAAACAAAACCAATACAAACAAGATTAGAAGGAAAGCAGAAAGCTGAGAAAAAATTTTCACAGCCAATGTCTCTAATAAAGGCCTCATATATAAAATATATAGGGAACTGAATCAAATATATAAGAATATAAGTCATTCCCCAATTGAGAAATGGTCAAAGGATATGAACAGGCAGTTCTCAGATGAAGAAATTAAAGCTATCTATATCCATATGAAAAAAAATGGTCTCAATCATGACTGATTAGAGAAATGCAAATTGGAACTACTTTAAGTACTACCTCACACCTACCCAACTGGCTAATATGACAAAAAAGGAAAATTATAAATATTGGAGGAGATGTGGGAAAATTGGAACACTAATGCACTGTTGGTGGAGTTGTGAACTGATCTAACCATTCTGGAGAGCAATTTGGAACCATGCCCAAAAGGCTATAAAACTGTGCATACCTGATGATGAGTGAGATGAGCAGAACCAGAAGAACACTGTACACAGTATCATCAACATTGAGTGTTGACCTACTGTGATGGACTATATTCTTCTCACCAATGCAATGGTACAGAAGAGTTCCAGGGAACTCATGATAGAAGAGGATCTCCAAATCCAAGAAAAAAAAAGAAAGAAAGAACTGTGGAGTATAGATGCTGATTGAACCATATTATTTCTTTTGTTTTGGGTGCTGTTGTGTTTTTTTTTCTATTTTGAGGTTTTGCATCACAGCTCTGATTTTTTCTCTTGTAATAGGATTAATGTTATTATGTGTATATATATATGTGTGTGTATATATCTATATCTATATGTATAGAGATATATAGATATAACCTATATCAGATTACCTGCTGTCTAGGGGAGGGGGGAAGGGAGGGGAGGGAGGGAGAAAAATCTGAAATTGTAAAGCTTGTATAAACAAAAGTTGAGAACTATCTTTACATGTAACGGAAAAAAATAAAATACCTTATACATTAAAAAAAATAAATTCAAAAGATGGACAAAAAAACCAAAACAAAACAAAAAAAAAACCTGTGCATACCCTTTGACCCAGCAATACCACTACTAGGTCTATATCTCAAAGAGATCATAAAAAAGGGAAAAGGACCCACGTGTACAAAACTATTTATAGCTGTTTTTTTTTTTGTGGTGGCAAAGAATTGGAAATTGAAGGGATGCAATCAATTGGGGAATGGCTAAACAAGTTGTGGCATATGAATGTAATAGAATAGTACTGTGCTGTAAGAAAGGATGAGCAGATAGATTTCAGAAAAACTTGGAAAGACTTACATGAATTGATGCTGAGTGAAAGGAGCAGAACCAAGAGAACATTATACACAGAAACAACAATATTGTGAGATGATCAACTTAGTTCTTCCCAGCAATACAATGATCTAAGACAATGCCAAAAGACTCATGATGGAAAATGCTCTCCACATCCAGAAAAAGAAGTATGGAGTCTGAATGCAGACTGAAACATACTATTTTCACTTTTGTTGTTGTAATTGTTTCTTCTTTCTTGTCTTTTTTTTTGTTGTTCTGACTCCTCTCACAACGTGACAAATGTGGCAATATGTTTAAGATGACTATAGTGTATAACCTATATCAGGTTGCTAGCTGGCCTCAGGAGGGGAAAAGAAAGGGTGGGTAGGAGAAAAATTTAACACTCAAAATCTTACAAAAGTGAATGTTGAAAACTATCTTTACATGTAATTTGAAATAAAAATAAAGGTCTGGTAAAATGAAAAAATACATACATAGGATTTTAAAACAAACCAATTACAATTGAATAGTTATCTAAAAAAAAATTTGTTCGTGGACTTTCAAGTTAAGAAACTCTGCCCTGATTAGAGAGATGCAAATTAAAACAACTCTGAGGTACCACCTGACACCTATCAGATTGGCTAAAATGACAAAAAAGGAAGATAATAAATGTTGGAGAGGCTGTGGGAAAATTGGAACACTAATGCATTGTTGGTGGAGCTGTGAGCTGATCCAGCCATTCTGGAGAGCAATTTGGAATTATGCCCAAAGGGCGATAAAGCTGTGCATACCCTTTGACCCAGCAATCCCACTTTTAGGTCTTTTGCCCAAAGAAATCATGGAAGGGGGAAAGGGACCCACATGTACAAAAATATTTATAGCTGCTCTTTACGTGGTAGCAAGGAATTGGAAGTTGAGGGGGTGCCCATCAATTGGGGAATGGCTGGACAAGTTGTGGTATATGAATACAATGGAATACTATTGTGCTGTAAGAAATGATGAGCAGGAAGAGTTCAGAGAAACCTGAAGGGTCTTACGTGAGCTGATGATGAGTGAGCTGAGCAGAACCAGAAGAACATTGTACACAGTATCATCAACATTGAGTGTTGACCTACTGTGATGGACTATATTCTTCTCACCAATGCAATGGTACAGAAGAGTTCCAGGGAACTCATGATAGAAGAGGATCTCCAAATCCAAGAAAAAAAAAGAAAGAAAGAACTGTGGAGTATAGATGCTGATTGAACCATATTATTTCTTTTGTTTTGGGTGCTGTTGGTTTTTTTTTTCTATTTTGAGGTTTTGCATCACTGCTCTGATTCTTTCTCTTGTAACAGGATTAATGCAGAAATAGGATTAATGTTATTATGTGTATATATATGTGTGTGTATATATATATCTATATGTATATGTATAGAGATATATAGATATAACCTATATCATATTACCTGCTGTCTAGGGGAGGGGGGAGGGAGAAAAATCTGAAATTGTAAAGCTTGTATAAACAAAAGTTGAGAACTATCTTTACATGTAACGGAAAAAATAAAATATCTCATAAAAAAAAAAAGAAACTCTGCCCTAAGGGTATGGTCACCCTTGTAGTCTCGGAAAATCACTCAGGCACCCAGGTGATGGACAGATTGAGGAGGAGGAAGGTTTGAGGCATGGAGACCAATTAGGAAGCTATTGTGATATTACAGAAGATCAGTGATAAGGGATTGAACCAGGTTGGGGATGACTGTGTAAGCAGAGAGAAGACCAGCAGGTCATCTTCTGAATGTATCACAAAAGATCAATGGAATTGGAAGGGCCTTCAAGGGTCACCTAATCCTCATTTCCCAAATATGCAAACTGAGGCCAGGTAAAATAAAGTGAATTAGCTGTCCAAGGTCATACAGGTAATAAAATGTCAGATCTGAGATCTGCCTGTCCCATCATTTCTTCTACTGTTCGATGCCACCTCTCTATGATCCTCTATAAATGTTAATAGAGAAACACTGAAATTAACTTTGGGAAACAACATGGAAAAAGTTAAAGGATTTTTCCTTGGGTTCTTTTGTATATTGAGGGTTTTTGTTGTTTTTTTATCCTTCCATGCCCTAGCAAGGGCCCTATTTGGCTTGTCTTTTTTTTTTCTTTTTTCCTTTTTTTCCTATTTGGCATGTCTTACAGAAACAAGACAAAAGAAGTCAGCTTAATGTAGGCAGAGGGAAAAAAAAGAACAAAAATGGGGTCTTACCTTAGAACCAGCTGCAGCATCACATCTTCACAATGTAAGCCAATAAGGGTTCTGAACAGCGCCAGGGACACCACACACAGCTGGAAAGCAATAAAACCCACCTTTAATTCTGGATCTTTCAATGACAGCTCTGCTTCCCCAAAGTCTACAAGGGTAGTTCACAACTACAATATAAAACAGTCTGTGAGGAGCAATTTTGATTGAGCCACAAGAACACTGGAGAAAAAAAGCACAAGCAGCCTATAAATACCCCTGTAGGATTTGATTAGGATGCCTAGAATTAAATGATTACATAGGGGAGCCTTCTTACAAATGTTTAGATTGATGATACCTCTATTTTATGAAGGTCCCGCCTGTGTGTGTGTGTGTGTGTGTGTTTGTGTGTGTGTGGATGTACTTTTCAATTTAGGATGATCTGCTTATTTCTGACATTTTTCTCCAGAGCTCTCTCCATATACAGTCATATTACTGTGAACAATAGAAACAGAATAACATGGGGCTAACATTAAGTCAGGAAGCCTGTGTGGCATGGCAGATGTAGGGATGGCACTGAAGTCATGAAGACCTGGGTTTGATTCCTACTTCCAACACATACTAGCGGTGTGACCACCGGCAAGTCTCTGAGCCCCAGTCTCTAACCAAGAGTCTCTCTGAGCTTCACATACATAATACAGGGAAATGATCCTTGTAGTCTCTACCTCTGGAAGCTGCTCTGAGAGTCAAATGAAATGACGTCTATAAAATAACGTGCAAACTTTAGTGATATGAATATCAGTTGTGATTATGTAATAACCATAATCTTTTTTCAAAGAGGATTTACTAATTGAATCAAGCATCCCAGTCCCTGAATTCAGGAAGAAGAAAGTGAACAGGTCAAAGAAGCAGAGTACCCAAATGAGGAATAACTTATTAGATCTTTTCAGAATAAACCTCGGCACTGAATCTGCTACGTCTGTTATGTTCTACACTCAAGCCCCACTTGGCCGTGTCATCACAGCATGGCCACACGTTCTTGAAGGCAACGCCTGCTGTGCACAAGCATTGGCAAGTCCTTCTAAGTTGGAAAGACTCCAAGGATGGATGCAGCAGCATCCCGTATGCCGGTCATCGGAGGAACAATCGAGCTAAATTCCAGAGATGATCGTCAAGAGGGTGGCTGCAGGGTGATGCCCCCAGCATCCGCCTAAGATCATCTACCAAGTTTTGGGGGGGTTGTGGTATGAGCCAATGGAGGGAGGACCCGCAAAAATGAAAGAAATCATGGTTCCTGAAATGCTGAAGTATCTATGAGGCAATAAAAGAGGAACAAATACTCTTGACAGAAAAGGATAAGCACTAGTCCATCTCTGGGAAAGGATGAATGAGCTTAGGAAGACGGGGGCTGGCAATGGAGACGTGGGTCATGGGACCAGGGCCTGGCAGGCTGGAGGAATCCTGAGAGCCATGTTTGCCCAGGAGACCAACACCACAACTTGGGCTGGAGCCAGGGATGGGCCTCTGGACTCTTCCCTTCTTTGATCTATCCTAAATACAGCTAAGAGATATAAGAAAGTAGATTCCATAATTAGGGAGAGGGCAGAGATAAGGACTAAGTCTGTGATTTTATCTATCACTCCTAAATGAAGGAAGTTCTTCCACCAAAACAAACACACACTTTTTCTGCAACTTGGAGTCTTCAAGAGCTGCTCAGATGATTGAAAGGTTAAGTGACTTGCCCAGGGTCTCACATCCAGGCTGGGTCAGAGGTGGGCTACCTCTCTAATCACTATACTAAACTGCCCTGTCCTGACCTATAGAACCCCACAATTGCAGACTCTTTTAAAGGGACATTTTTTTTACACTCTTTAAAAAGAACTCTGAATATTTAATCTTGTTGGCAACCTGCTTACTCAGTACCTAGCGTGGCTATGAAACAAACTAATTAATGTCTTGCTGCATTCCACAAGCTTAATGGGGGTGCCCATGGGGCACAGAAAGATGGCAAATAAGAGGAGAGATGGCCAGAAAGGCCTCATGTCAGAGATGGCACCTGAGCTGAGGCAGAGATGAGACGGGTGGGAATTCTAAGTTTGGGGGACAGCCAAGGCAAGGGCATGGAGGGGGTGAGAGGGTAGGCAGAAAATGTAACATCATCCGTTTAAAACGCCAAGCCGCACAGTTTTGCTGGAATGCCGAGTTCACAGCAGAGTGATATGGAATGAGTGTAGAAATGGACATCAGAGCCAGTTCACTCTAAGCAGGAGAGACAATTCTTTGTTGAGTATTTTATAACGAAGGGCATTATGTGAAAGGCTTGAAAGGCCAATGGGAGAAGTCTGAATTTTCACTGAGAGGCATATACACTCCTAAGGTGAAGCTGGCAATGTTGGATGGGATGCGCTATAGGAGGGGGGGCTGGGGACATGGAAGCCTTCAGGAGGATCATGGCAGTGTTCCAGGCAACAATGGGCAATAAAGTACTTCACTATGGTAACGGCAGTGGGAATGGCAAGGAGTGACTCCCAAAGGTGTCCCTTCGATTTGACCTTTCCTCTGAATTCCAGTCCACTGCCCAGTCACCATTTCCAATTGAACATCTTGCCTTCACCTCAAATCCCACTTCATGCCCCTATCTGGCTCTCCTTTCCCAACTCTCTCACTTCTTTCAGTAACATCATTAATTATTCCCATTTCTTCGGAGTCATCTGACTTCTTGGGAGTCTCTGATCCACTATATCCAGTGTCATCAGGAAACATGACTTCTTTCAAATGGTCTATACAGTCAGTCACCTTTTCCTCTCAAATCCTATGGCTACCAACTTAGGGAGGATGCCCCATCAGCATATGCCCAATGTATTGCAAGAAACAGCCAATTCACCTTCTGCTTCTAGTATTTGACCCCTCCATTCCATATTATACAATGACACTAGAGAAATATTCCTGGATCCCGCTTTCATCACATTACTCTCTGTCTCTGTAGCCTTCAATGGCTCCCCATTGCTTTCTTTTTTGGGGGGGCAGGGCAATGGGGGGTTAAGTGACTTGCCCAGGGTCACACAGCCAGTAAGTGTCAAGTGTCTGAGGCCGGATTTGAACTCAGGTACTCCTGAATCCAGGGCCGGTGCTTTATCCACTGTGCCACCTAGCTGCCCCCTCCCCATTGCTTTCTTCGTCAACTGGCAGACATTTCTCTCACGACCTCCCATTTCCTCAGGTGAACCTCATAACTGTATCCTAAAAGTGGCATGCTCATGCATGACTTCACAATCTGTTCATACTAAATCCCTCAAAAGGAACTATCGCTGATCATACAGAGTCTATCCTATTCTTTTTTTTATTTTATTTTTTATTTATGGAATAAAACAAGCATTTCCTTAACACAGTATGATAAAAAAAGATTGCATATGAAATTGCAAATCTACCATGCACAACTTGCTGTTCCTTTCAAATATACAAAATTAGCATGTAATTTTCTTTTTTCTCCCCTGCCCCAGCCCTGGCTACCATTAGATAGTAATAGGCAGATATTTGTAAAATTATTCTATACAGATTTCTATTCATCAGTTCTTTCTCTGGATGCAGATAGCATCTTTCTTCATATATCCTTTATAGTTAATTTGGGCATTTATAATAGTCAAAATAGCTTATTGACTCACAGTTGTTCTTAAAACAATATTGCGGTTACTCTTATTCTTCCTTCAAAGTACAGGCCAAACCATACCTCCTCCAGCTGACAGTGACCTCTCCGTTCTCTGATCTCTTATGCTTACTGTCTATACCATTCCAGGACTTACTTACCTATTACTTAGGGAAACACATACTACCGAGTGGGTAGAGCACTGAATCTGGAATATGGAGAGGCCAGGATTTTAATTCCAGCCTTGTGTGACCACAGGTAAGTAATTCAACCTCTCCAAGACGGAGCCTCTTCAGCCATCAAATAAAAATGATAACGTCCATTGGAAGAGACCTCAGTGACCATCTAGTATAGGGAGTGGCAAACTCTGGCCCTAGCCTATCACCTGTTTCTCTACTGCCTGTGAGCTGAAAAGAGTTTTTCATTTCTAAATATGGTAAAACTTTATTTTACACTGTAAAAACCAATCAGCTAAAAAACAAACAAACAAACAAAAAACAACAAACAACAACAACAACAAAAAAAAACCAATCAGCTCACTGACCCTACAAAAGCAGGCAGGCCAGATTTAGCCAGGAGGCCTGTCTTGCAGATGCCTGATTTAGTCTAAGCCATACCCAACCAGAGAAATCCCCATGACAATATATCCAGCAAGTGGTTATTGAGTCTTTGCTCAAGAACTTGCAGGACGGGGGGAGCCTACAAGCTCTCAGGGCTACCCATCTGACTGGGGTTAGTCCGAATCACTAGGAAGTCTTGCCTTATATTAGGCCAAAAGTTGCCTCTTTGAATGCCTACTCTTGTCCACATAATTGCCTGTCAAATACTTAAAGATAGCTACCAAATCCCTCCGAGTCTTCCATTCTCCAAAGAGAAGAGAGGAAAAGATAAACATTGATTAAGCATCTACTATGTGACAGACAGTGTGCTAAGTACTTAGCAAATGTTATCTCATTTGATCCTCATAACCACCTTGGGAGGGTAAGAGCTGTTACTATCTCCATTTCCAGTTAAGGAAACTCAGGCAAATCCATCCTGAGGATTTGAACTCAGATCTTCCTTACCAGTGCTCTATCCACTACACCACCTAGCTGCCTCCAGGATAAAACACCCCCAGTTCTCTCTTTCAATCCTCATATGACATGTGGTTGTGGGAATCAAATTAAAAATAAGAAAGATTCCCTAGAGATGGTAAGGTCTTCTAGATGCTACTTTTAGTAAATCACATTGAGCCCTAGAATACCGAAGTGCCTCCACACTGAAAAAAGATATGCCCAAACATCCATAGAGAGTCCCTAACACCCTGGGGAAGTCACGGAACCTCAGTTTCCTGGTCAGTAAAATGAGTTGAACTAGATGTGCTAAAGTTCCATCCACCTCCTAGCCTAAAAGCATATATAAAGTATCAAGCTTAAAAGTGACATATCCATGTTAGCAATGATCATCATGGATTATTCTCTAATTGCTTCATACAGGTACATCTGTCTCCCAGACAATAGCAGGGACTGGCTAAGCCTTCTTTCCCTCTCATCAGACTTAGCACATGGCCCCATACGTATTGGGTACTCAATAAGTACATAGTGAACTAAGCTAGTTTTTATTAGTTTCATTTTATCAAAGTACCATATCTCTACTGAGGGAATCCAAGTCATCTTATCTTACGTCTTTCAGCAAATCAAATTCAAAGCAAACTTAAATATGAAAATCTTATGGCAAAGAAAATGTATCTATCACCTTGATCCTATAACTAGAGAACATGAGTCAGAGAGACAGCAAAGGACTCGAGATAACCCTAGAGGCCTTTGGTGGAGTTGGCAGAAGGTAGCCTTTTGCTCTATTAATCCACCAACCCTACTATCATTGAACCTCCCCTAACTAAGAGATGGCCTGACCACACATTTCTCTGTTGATTTCTTCTGTTACATTACTATTTCATACTATGCCATTGATATATTGGGTTAAAATCTCTTCTTCAGTCATTCAGTCATGCCCAACTCTTCCTGACCCTATTTGGGGTTTTCTTGGCAAAGATACTGGAGTGGCTTGCCATTTTCCCCTCCAGCTCATTTTACACGTGAGAAAATTGAGGAAAATGGGGTTAAGTGACTTGCCCAGAGTCACATAGCCAGTCTGAGGACAAATTTGAACACAGGTCTTTCTGACTGCAAGCTCAGAGCAACCTATACTACATTAAAAACCTATGGGATGGGGCAGCTAGGTGGCGCAGTGGATAAAGCACTGGCCCTGGATTCAGGAGTACCTGAGTTCAAATCCGGCCTCAGACACTTGACACTTACTAGCTGTGTGACCCTGGGCAAGTCACTTAACCCCCATTGCCCCGCAAAAAAAAAAAAAAAAAAAAAAAAAAAACCTATGGGATGAAAAAAAAAAACCCCTATGGGATGGCATTGCTAACCCTAAATGCTCTATAAAATACTTTAGCATAGTGAGATGAAAGAAACAAACCAAAATCGCACAGCAAGTTAAATTACAAAACTAGATTAACCTTCCATCATATCCTTCTCCTGTTTAGTTTTCATGGCCAATTTCTCAATCCTGGTTTTCTATACAATATAATGTTGTTTGTTTGTTTTTCTAGGGCAGTGAGGGTTAAGTGACTTGCCCAGGGTCACACAGCTAGTAAGTGTCAAGTATCTGAGGCCGGATTTGAACTCAGGTACTCCTGAATACAGGACCGGTGCTTTATCCACTGCGCCACCTAGCTGCCCCCTTCTATACAATATCATTATCCTGCCCTCTCGCTAGCCCTCTCCCTTCCCCCAACTGTGGTTCATTCATTTGCTTGGGTCAGTCCCTTAACAGTCCCTACAAGTGTCACTGTCATTCCTTCCTCCACAATTTTGCCCATGCTGTGCCCCTCACCATGACTGCTGCCCATACAAATAGCACCCATCTTTCAAGGCACTAATCAGTTGTACCCTCTCTGAAACATTCACGTATTTTCATGTTCTAAATATTGTTGGGAAAAGCCCTGAATCACGCTGAGGAGAACTGAGGTTTTATCTGGCAACAATCGGCAGCAATGACACCGCAGATTTAATTCTGCCAATGGTTCTGAAGCCTCTTCAGCAGTGACAAGAGGGACTTCTGCACCGGGGAAGCCAGCGAAAGAGATGCAGGCTTGGCCAAGCTGCAGCTGGTGACATGAGGTGCCTCTGGCAGAGAGCCCAAGCTGCTGGAACCTGGAGACTTCCTTAAGGGACCCATTTCCTTTGCCCCTGGAACAATGACTGAGTCAGCAGAAACAGCATCTGTGTGTCTTAGCCACAAAGGCCACAGGGGATTTTAGACATTAATCAGAACTCTAAGCTACGTACTGGTTACCTAAATTCCTAACTGCCTGGGTGCCCGTGTCAAAAGCCTTGTGCACAGTTAACAAGGTCCTTACTTAATACCTGAATATGGGACGCTTTCTACTTTCCTTTTTTTTTTTTTTTTTTTAGTGAGGCAATTGTGGTTAAGTGACTTGCCCAGGGTCACACAGCTAATAAGTGTTAAGTGTCTGAGGCCAGATTTGAACTCAGGTACTCCTGACTCCAGGGCCGGTGCTCTATCCACTGCGCCACCTAGCTGCCCCCTACTTTCCTTTTATTGATTTATTTATTCATCTGCTCCCCAGCACCAGCACCAACAGAAGGTAAGCTTCTTGAGGTCAGGGACTATTTCATCTTAGTCTTTGTAGCCTGGAGGATTTGGTATCATGCCTGGTCCATAAAAGGTCTCAAACAAGCAGCTGCTGAATGACCAAACTCCCACTACCAACTCAGACCACAACCAATCTATAAATGCAGTTGATGAGCCTTAGGGAACTGCTTAAGGCACAAAGAAATGAAGTGACCAATTCAGGGTTACAAGTATCTGAGGAAGGATCTGAACCCAGTATTGCCTCTACCACTAAGTCAGCAAGGTTCAATGAAAAATGTTCTGAATTTGGAGTAAGAAGGCCTGGATTCAAATCCTAGCTCTGCCCCTTGCCCCTTCTCTCTAGGTCTGTTTCCTCACCTGTAAAATGGGGGTAAAAATGAACTAGACCAGGGCAGCTAGGTGGCACAGTGGATAGAGTACCGGCCCTGGAGTCAGGAGGACCTGAGTTCAAATCTGGCCTCAGACACTTGACACTTACTAGCTATGTGACCCTGAGCAAGTCACTTAACCCCGATTGCCTTACCCTCCCCTCAAAAAAATGAACTAGACCTCTAAGTCCTTTCTATCTCTAAACTGACCATCCCCCACACCTGATACCCCCTTAATCCCGTGGCTATAGGCCAGGGGTTCTTAACCTTTTTGTGCGATGTGTTTTTCCCCCTCTAGTAGTCCTGATCCTTCTCAGGAAAGTTTTAAAATGTATAAAATAAAATACTTAGGATGACAAAAGAAACGAATTACCATAAAATTCAGTTATCAATAAAAAAAACAAAACACCATGGATGCTGGGTTAAGAAGCCTTGCTGTAGACTTATACTCCAGGCCATATGTTCTTCTGCATCTTACCTCCTCAGAAGAACATTATCATTATGTTAGTTTCAGAGGAGAAAGTGCCAACCCAAACAGATTTAGAAAAAGTCCTTGTGAAAGGCAGCGAGTACCATTTCCCTGCCAAATGACTCCTGGGAGAAAAGCACATCATCAATTTCATCTCTCCATAGATAAGAGAAGGTCCCTAGATTCAAAAGTGGAATTCATCTCAGAGGTACAGCTCATTCTATTCTTTTTTTTTTTTTTTGGCAGGGCAATGAGGGTTAAGTGACTTGCCCAGGGTCACACAGCTAGTAAGTGTCAAGTGTCTGCAGCCATATTTGAACTCAGGTCCTCCTGAATCCAGGGCTGGTGTTTTATCTACTGCACCACCTAGCTGCCCCCCAGTCTATTCATTTTACAAATGAAGAAACTGAGGACAAGAGGACTCATCCAAGGCTACACAGGGAGAAACCCATGGAGCCAAGGGTCAGGTTCAAGTCCTCTGATTTTTATTCCAGTACTCTTTCTAGTGTATCATCACAGTTATATAAGGAAACCGGGAAGGGAAGGGGAGGGGAGGAAAGGGGAGGGAGAGGAAGAGAAGGAAAAAAAGAAAAGGTCAGAAGGGAAGGAGGGAGAGAGAGGGGGAAGGAAGGAAGAAAGAGGGAGAGGGGGTACAGGGGGAGAGAGAAAGAGGAAGGAGAGAGAGAGGAAGGGGAAGGGGAGAGAGAAAGGAAGAGGAGAGAGAGAGGGAGGAGATGGGGAGGAGTAAAGAGGGAGAGGGAGGGAGAGAGGGATGGAAAGAGAAGAGGGGAAGGGAAAGAAAGGGAGAAAAGGAGGGAAGATGAAATTGATTTATAATTAGAGAGGGCCTTGGTTCATATCCTGACTCTGCTATTTACTATCTATATGACTTTGAACAAGTCATTTCATTTCATTTCTCCAGAACTCTAGAAAATCAGGGAATAGGACAAAATGACTAGATGCTCAGCTCTACTGAATGCTACATGACTCAATGAATAAGGGGAAGGAAGAAAAGGACCATTCTCAGTTCTCTCCTGATGTTAAAGGACTCTCAGAACAATGTTCCAAAGGAAGGGCCGTGTCTTCTCTGACCCTCACTTACCCTAAATGGGGTGTTGATCCGACTTGTCAGCGTGTCTAGGATGTGGACATTTTCATGTTGGTGCAGGAGAATAAAACGAAGGAAGATCTCAAGGAGAGCCGGCTCTGAGACACTGCGCAGGAAGAGATCCAGGTACGCTGTTGTAGTCATCACCTCTTCCACAGTCACCTGTGCCCAAAGATAGAGTGAGTATGAATCCCTCCATCAAACAACAATCCCAGGACAATGGGAATCGGGGGCCTCTCTCAACAGCTCCCAGATGTACTCGATGTGACCCCATCAAGGCAGGAGCAGGGCCACTCTGAGAATGCAAGGCCTGGTTTCTTTTGAAGCCTTTGACCTAGCCACACTCTGTACCTCCTGCTGGCTATAGCAGTTTAATACAGCAAAAGAAAGGGAAAAGCCTTAAAAAGTTATTCAAGTAGTTCCACAACCTTAATCATCTTCAGCTTTTACTAAAGCATCATAAGGTTTTTAGCGGCAGTGTTCTTCGCACACATTCACCTCTAATCCCCTTTACTGTTTAAAAAAAAAAAAGCAATAAAATAAAGGTTCACAAGAAGTAAAGGTATATCAAGGATAAGTACCTTGATGTATAAAGTATTCAATAAACACATATTAATCCCCACAGTGTTTTCTAACTGTGTGACTTTGGGCAAATCATTTTGCCTCAGTTTCCTCATCTGTAAAATGGGGATAATGACAGCCCCTATTTTCCAGGGTTGCTGTAAGGATCAAATGAGATGTTTTTAAAGTATGTAGCCCAGGGGCTAGCACACAGTAGAAACTGTGTAACTACCAGCTACTATTGTTATTGTTACTATCATCATCAAAAACTCCTCCTCTCCATAAATTCATAGGTTTAGAAGCAGAAGAAACTTCAGAATTCATTCAGTCCCCTCCTTTCATGCTATAAATGAGAGATAGATGTCTCATCCAATATCACACAGGAAAGAAGAGACAAAGCCTGGATTTCAACCCTGGGCCCTGACTCCACACCCACCGTTCTTTCCCACCGTACCACCCAGCCCCTGGTAAAGACAGCTTTTTTTATATAGCATAGGTTTTATTTTAAAAAAACCCACAGCCCATAAGGAATTGACAAACTAAATGAAGAAAAAAGAAAGAATACGAAAACAATTCAAGGAAGCATATGGGAAGTGTCGAAGGAATGATACGAATAACTAAGTGCTCCAGGAGTTCACATGTAGCTCTGAAAAGTTGTGTGTAAAACAAATATATTACAAATACATGCCCAGAAACACATACATTCTGTGTATATTGCATTGACAAGTTTGTGTGTCTACACGTATGTGGTATAAACCATTTATATATTATATATGTACATGCATATATATGCAAACACATTGTGTATATATTATACATACATTGTATATGTCATTTGCATATATAAACATTGTATATGTGCGTGTACATGTGCATATATATGTGTATATTATATATTTTATTTGGGAGAAAAGAGACCAGACCTATGCTATTTTTGGTATAAGAAACTCCCTCTGCCAAAAACAAATGAGAAATGACTCTCAACAAGTCTTAGACTTGTCCAGAGTCACATAGAATGGACCATCTCTATCCACACTAAGCCAAGCTGCCCTGTATATGGAATTAGTCTTGCAGTGAGGGCTCATGGGATGCTTTTCTGACTAAAATACACAGACTCTGTGATCCATACTTTGCTCAAAAGCTGGGTACTTGACTCTACTGCACTCTGTATAAGGGAGTTCCAGATAGATGAGGTATTATAATAACGATGGTTTTTAAGATCATGGCACAGCTGTACAACTATTCAGACTCCATTAATTCAGAATCTGAGATTCTGTCATTCAATATAGGAAGGAAGTAAAGAGGAAGTAATTTATTAAGCAATTAATAAGCCAAATAACTGGTAGTAATTTCTCAACTACAAAAGAAAAAAAAAGTCTTTAAGCATCATTTGCATACAAGGCTAGGGGGGAAAAGAGAGGAGAAGAGAACAGAGGAGACAGAAGAGGGAGAGGGGGAGAGAAGGAGAGAGGGAGGAAGGGGAGAGAGGGAGAGGGAGAGAGGGAGAGGGAGAGAGGGAGAGATAGATGGATTTATAGTTAGAGGGCCTGATTTCAGAGTCTGCCTCTGCTATTTACAATACAAATCACTCTTAGCTCTTCCTTAAAACAGACCTTCTACAAACTAACCTTAGCTATACTTAGAAGTATGGATCACTATTGTGAATTAGGAGACATTTTTATTAAGCATATATTATGTGCAAGGCAGAGTGTGGTATAGAGGCTAAAAGACCAGTCTTGGCATTAAGAAGCCCTGAGTTCCAGTTCAGCCCATCACATAATGCCTGTGTGACCAAGGGAGAATCATGTAATACTGAGTGCTTGAGGGAACTCTAAGATTGTAAAGTAGAGACAAGTGGCCCAGGCTTGCCTATCTGCTTTAGTAGAATTAGTTTGTATACAAGGAGTCTTTCTTGTGGATGAAAGCACAAATTTAAACAAAAAATGCACAAGATGCTGTGTAGGGTGTATTGGAGAAACAAGTCACAGTTTCTATGCACCCTCCCCATAACTTCTGCGAGAACTTACTAAATAGATGGGTACAAGATCTCGAGCTAAGCACCAATAATACAAGTTTGAAAATGGCATTTGCCAAAGATAAATGAAGCCCCACCGAGGGTACAGTTTAAAGATATAGATGTCAGAGTCCCATAGCTGGCAGAATTGAAGCCTCAAAAGGAAGCGGAGGCGGGGGGGTCATTTCAACAGACAAAGATGTCATGGAGATACAAGGTGCAGGTAGGTAGAAAGCAGGAAAGAACAAGGTGAAATAGAGGAGCTGGGGAAAGTCTAGTTTGGCTACAATAATAGCTAACATTCAGATAACATTTTAAGGTTTGGAAAGATACTAATATCTATCCTTCCATTTCCATTTTATAGATGAAAAACTGGTTAAGAGGTCAAATGACCTATCCAGGGGCACAAAACTAGAATATATCTTAAGCAGGATCTGAATCCAGATCTTCCTGAAGGCAAGTCCACCGGACCACTTAGCTCCTAAAAGAGAAAGGACATAAAAAAGAATAGCTCACAGGGATACAAAGCTGAACCCAGATAATGCATGATCTTGACTACCAGGCTAAGTAATTGGTATTTTCCTCGGGAGGAAGGTCACAGATTGCCACAAGTTTTTTGAGCAAGGAATGTGAGAAGGCACTGATCAGATAGATGTGTACAAAAGAAAAGCAACAGAGTGAAGGACAGATTAGAATGGGGAGAAACGTGAGATAGGGATCCCAGTGAGGAGGTCATGCTTGGCTGAAGTACGGTAGTTTCAGTAGGAGTGAAAAGGGGGCTGTACCTGAAAGATGCCCCAGAGACAGAACCAACTGAGCCTGGCAATTCATCAGAAAGGGGAAAAGAAGAAAGGGGAGAAAATCAAAGATGACTCAGGGTTTCCTATCCTGAAAAGGTTGGAGGATCCTGATGCTAACCAAAAACCTAGGGTTACAGTAAGGAAGGGGTACAGGTTTTGGGGAGATGATCAGTTCTATTTTTTTGTTTCCATTTTTTTTTTTAGGCAATTGGGGTTAAGTGACTTGTCCAGGGTCACACAGCTAGTAAGTGTTAAGTGTCTGAGGTCACATTTGAACTCAGGTCCTCCTGACTCCAGGGCCGGTGCTCTATCCACTGCGCCACCTAGCTGCCCTGATCAGTTCTATTTTGGAAAGTCTTCAGTTGGAGCTTTGAGAAGAGCATCTGAAGAGAAATATGCAACAGGTGATTTAATGTAGGACTGAAGATCAAGGGAGAAGTTGGGGCTGGATCTGTAGGCGCACCATTAGTATGGCAGTGATCACTGAAATGTCAGGAATGCATAAGATGACCAAGGGAGAGAGTCACAAGAGAAAAAAGGGTCTGGAAGATAGTGTCCTGAGCTGGCCCATATTTCGGGTCTGGGAAATAGAAGAATGGGCAGGGAAGGACCAAAGAAGTAGAGGTCAGAAGTGATAGAGGAAAAATAGGAGGCATGGGGAGGATAAGAGAATACAAGGGTCAAGCAAGCAAGCATCAAAAGCTGCTGGAGATTTAGGGCTTATGTACTAGAAAATAATAAAATGACTTTTCTTAAGAAACACTTAATGGGGCAGCTAGGTGGCACAGTGGATAGAGCACCGGGCCTGGAGTCAGGAGTACCTGAGTTCAAATCCGGCCTAAGACACTTGATACTTACTAGCTGTGTGACCCTGGGCAAGTCACTTAACCCCAATTACCTCACAAAAAAAGAAAAAAGAAACACTTAACAATTCATATTTTTTTTCATCAGTTCAAACTGTCCCTTCTCCTCTTCTCAGAACTGTCCAAATTAATGAAGTTTTAGAACACCATCAGCTTGTAAGTAGGGAGAAGAAAAGCATTGGTGCAGGAAATTCAAGAATAGCTAATGATTGACATTTGGCTTTGGAATGCTTTCTACAATTTTCTTTTTTTTTCTTAAGCAGCAGAATTACATTCCTAATTATATTTTGCTTAGGCAAATATTAAAATCGGTTTTCATTATCTATGCAAAAAACAAATAACTGATGCTTATGGGGGTCAGTCCAAAAGCAAGTGAATAACAGTAATAGCTAGAATTTATTTGGGCTTTAAGGTCTGCAAAGTGTTTGTGTTGGTTTTTTTTTAATTTGTTTTTGCAAAGTGTTTACATATATATATATATATATATATATATATATATATATATATATATACACACACACACACACACACACACACACACATATACATACACCTGTACATACACATATACCCATACATACACATATACACATAAACATATACATATACATATATAAAAATCTCATTTGTGGTGAGGTAGTAGTTAGTACTATCCCCATTTTGTAGATGAGGAACCTGAGGTACTGAGAGGTTAAGTGAATTGCCCAGGGTCATGCAGCTAGTAAGTATCTGGTTGAATTCCAAGAATAGTTGCCCCACTCCACCCCCAGCTACCCTGAGAATTTTCACCTAGAAAAGCCATTCTCATGAATACTAGGTCTTGTTTTATTTACTTAGAGCTTTCCAGTTCACAATTATGTGAAGTGGGAGGTGCTTTTATTCATTCATTCATTCATTCATTCATTCATCCATTCATCCATTTATTTTTTTGGTGGGGAGGTACTTTTATTATCACAGATTATTTACAGAGGAAAAAACTGAGTCTGGAAGAGTTGTAATCTGCTCAGTCACATGACTAATCGTTGGCAGAACCAGGGCTCCCGTCCAGGTCTTCTGAAAACATACAAATCTAGTGTCCTTTCTGCTAAGCCAAGCAGAGGATTTAATTAGAAAAAGAGGCTATTGGGCCATGGTGTGACACTCTTTAGACTAAGCACAGGGTCAGTGACCCCCAAATTTTCTAATCTGGTTCTCCTTCTCACAGCCTATGAGTGTAATGTAGTGCCTTTACCAAATCATTATCTTCACCTGACTCACGCCAGACGGAAACAGGGTAAGCAACAAATAGAAAAGTCAGATAAAGAGTGAACACATTTACACTAATTACAGGCTGGCATCAGAAGAACAGTAGTGAACCGTACCTCCCTTTTTTTGGCAGAATTTAGTGGGCTATTGGTGAAATTGAGACACAGCCATCAGACACGGCCAGTGTATTGGTCTGTTTGCTTAACTAGATTTTTTTGGTTACAAGAGAAGGTTCCTATTGGGAAGAGTGACAAAGCAAAATTATAAAAATATAACTTCTTTTTATTTTTTTATTTTTAATTTTTCTCAATTACATGTAAAGATATTTTTGAGTTCCAGATTTTTTCCCACCTTTCCTTCCCTCCCCACTCCCGAGGCCAGCAAGCAATTTGATATAGGTTATACATTACTATTATGTTAAATATATTTCCACATTAATCAGAACAAAAGGGAAAAACCTTCAAGAAAGAATAAACAAGAACGATAACAGAAAAGCAACAACAGAAGTGAAAGTAGTATTCTTCGGTCTGCATCCAGACTCCATAGTTCTTTTTCTGAATGTGAAGAGCATTTTCCACCATGAGTCTTTTGGCATTGTCTTGGATCATTGTATTGCTGAGAAGAGTTAAGTCTATCACAGATGATCATCCCACAGTATTGTTGATAACTATGTATAATGTTCTCTTGGTTCTACTCATTTCACTCAGCATCAATTCATGTAAGTCTTTCCAGGCTTTTCTGAAATCCATCTGCTTATCATTATAACTTCATTTTAAGAGATCCGAGCTTCAGGACTGTCCCTGTTTCAAAAGTGAGCTACCCCCACCCCATCTGCTCTCCATTCCCCCATCCAAACAGCTCCCATACAGGTGGCTACTTTCTAAGCTGCTGTCAGGACTGGTGTCTCATTGCTCTGCATGATAAAGGCACTAGCAATGGGGATATCCTTCTTTATGTAAAATGAAACATTAAAATACATAATGGACCAGGATACAGGTATGGTGGGACAGGGGAAGTGTGGTTGGGATTCCTCTCACCCACAAATATGGAAAGGAAGGCATGCTTTGTATAGCTTTCAACGAAAGGTGTGCTGGTAAATGTTCAAAAACCAGCTCTCAAAAAAAAAGTATTAAAAACACACTTTTAAGTTTAATCTGGTGAAGCAAGGAGAACTAGAAGAACACTGTACACAGTAAAAGCAAAATTGTATGATGAGCAACTGTGAATAGACAGCTAGGTGGCACAGTGGATAGAGTGCTGAGCTTGGAATCAAGAAGATTCATCTTCCTGAGTTCAAATCCAGCCTCAGACACTTAGTAGTTGTGTGACCCTGGACAAGTCACTTAAACCTGTCTGCCTCAGCTTCCTCCTCATCTGTAAAATGAGTTGGAGAAGGAAATGACAAACTACTCCAGTATCTTTGCCAAGAAAACTTCAAATAAGGTCACAAAGAGTCAGATACAACTGAATAGCAACAACTGTGAATAACTTAGCTATTCTCAGTAATACAATAACCCAAGACAATTCTGAAGGATTCATGATGAAAAATGCCATGCACCTCCAGGGAAAGAACTGAAAGAGTCCAAATGCAGATCAAAGCATACTTTTTTACTTTCTTTTTTTCTTGTTTTCTTTTTTTGGTCTGTGTTTTCTTTGGCTAATACGGAAATGTTTTGCATGACTGCACATGTATAATCTATATCAAATTGCTTGCCTTCTCAAGGAGGGGGAAGGTGATGGAGGGAGTGAAAGAATTTGGAACTCAAAAATATTTTAAAACAAATGTTAAAATTGTTTTACATATAACTGAGAAAAACAGAGGGAAATGTTTAATCTGGATTATTAACATTTTCTCCATCACTTTTTAAAGTCTAAACAATCAACAAAACAATAAATCAAGCCCTCATTTGTAGCGGTCGCCAATTTCCAAGTTGTAAATGATCAAACTGAAATGTTCAATGTTCTTACCTGAATTCAATCTACCTTGTTCTACTTTTACTCCTGCAACCTCAGGGTGCCTTAAGCACCCAGATCCCAAAGAACTAGGACCAAAAAAAAATCTCTTACTTTTCTCACCTTCTTGATCTCTGGGCAAAATGGTACTGATCGGGTCTAAATGGGCCATTCATGTTGCTTTTGTAATCTTATATTTTTAACTTCGCCACTGAGCACTGCTGAGCTGACAAGCCAGGCACGATTCCAGAAGTTGCCTTGGCACCATAATGCAAAGTCAGCCTTTTTTTCCCCCCCTTAAGTTACACATGACCTTAATAAGCTCAAAAGCACAGTCAGTGATAAACTCTTTAAAATATAGGATTCAGCCTATGGGGGCTGACATGAAAGGAGGGCATTAACCAACTATTGTTTACTGCTCTTAGACTGGATAAATGAAAAGATTTTATTTCTTTAAAAAAATAAAAGCTGTCATTTATAAGCTAAGAGGATTTAAGAAAGCACTTGGAGGGGCAGCATTTACATAACGTGCTATAAATATTAAAACCCCAATTCCATTAAGCCCAATGTTAGCTGCACAAGCAGCCCTCATGTTGCAGCCTCTCTTTATAAATTGAGGTCATACTCACCTCTAAACTAATACCCAAACCAGGGAAATCTGGTTCCTTCTTCTCTCCTTATCCTTCCTCTCTATGTTTTCATAACCCTTAGAAGGCTTTTATTCCAGAAGACACTCAGTGAGCACCAGCATCCAACTCTAATGGTCTCTTCTCCCCCAGTACATCACCTACTCAACACCCAACATTCAAAAATAAAATCCACCAGTCCTCCATCTGGAGCTGCAAAGGGCCTCAGAGGCTGTGGAGTCCAACCCCAAAAGCCAAGGGAAGTTAAATGATTTGCCCAAGAACACACAAGCAGTAAACATCAGAGATGGGACTGGAACTCAGGTCAACTCACTCCACAGCCAACGTTCTTTACATTGCTTCTGAATCCCATTCGTCACTATGCTTCAGCTACCATCTCACCATGGACTTCCTTCTGCCATCCTGGTCCCCTTCTCCCTCTAGTGAGCTCCTCCTGGGGGCTTCCATTTTGGGGAGGGGTCCAGGCCAGCCAAACTTCATTTCCCTCCAGACTCTGCTATTGGCTTTCTGAATTTTGACACCATGCTCCAGGTGGAACTTTCATCCTTCTCCATCTCCCCCTGACATTGTGTGTTGTCTTCCACTAAAATGTAAGTTTCTTGTGGGCAAGCAATGTCTTTATTTGTGCTTCTATTTGTATCTCTAGCATTTAGCACAATGCCTGCCTGGCATATAAGAAGTACTTAATAAATGTCTGTTGCCTTGCCCTGCCTTTATTAAACTGCTTCTCCAAACTCACACCAGAAAGAGTATTCAATTCTACCATGATTAAAGCTGGGACTTGGACTAATGTATACAAGAAAGAAATATGTATTAGGAAATTCGTGAATCAAGGTCTTGTTTATTGCAAAGAAGAATCCATTGTGAGTGTGGATGAAGGCACTGCAATTGACCGAGAAAAACCCTTGGACATCATGTGATACAACATGCCAAGGTTCAAATCCTGTTTCTGCCTCTTATTTGATTGTACCCTTGGCAGCTGACTTCATCTCCCCAAGCCTCAGCTGCTATCTAGGTAAGAAAGAAAGTGCAGTCTTTGTGCCATTCCTGAACAGGGCTCTTGGGAGGACAGTACTTTGCAAATTACAAAGTGCAACATAAATAAATGCAAGAGTCAAAGATAATCATATATTTAGATCTGGAAGAGTCAGACCCCTTCATTTTACAGGTAAGGAAGCTGCAAGAATGGAGCGATGTTTGTTGCCCAATTATAAGAGGCCAATCCAGACTTCACCTCCAAGTCTTCTGACTCTCATTCTAGGACTTTCCACGACACCATATCCTCTCCTTTCTCTACAAACTGTCTCTTTTGAGGAACTCATCAGTCCTCATAGGTTGAATTGTCATCTCTATGAAGATGCCACTTAAATGCACACAGATCCAGACTTAGAGCCTGACACCTCCACCTAGATCTCCTTCAGGCATCTCCTATCTGACAAGTCTCAAGACAAAAATCTTCCCCAACCTCCAACCCCAGGATTTCTGTCAATTTGCCTATTTCTGCTGAGGGCACCCCCATTCATCTCAGAGGCCAGTGACTTCAGAGTAAAAGCATCTTCTGTGGCTTTTCCCTGTCTCTCACCCCTCTAGTGTATCACACACTAAGTCTTTTCTATTCCATTTCCCTCACTCACTCAACCAACCAACAAGCACCCGCCATATGCAAGACACTGAGAAGTCCAGGTGACAAAGACAAAGGTGGAGCAGTGCTCACCCTGGAGAATCTTACATTCTAACTGAAGAGACAACAGGTGTAGGGGCAAGTGGTGTGTATGTATGTGTGTGTGTGTGTGTGTCTGTCTGTCTCTATGTATGTCTGTGAATGTGCATGCAAAATGAATACAAGATAGATAGATAGATATTGGTGAGTCAATTGGGGTTAAGTGACTTGCCCAGGGTCACACAGCTAGTAAGTGTCAAGTGTCTGAGGTCAGATTTGAGCTTAGGTCATCCTGAATCCAGGGCCTGTGCTCTATCCACTGCGCCACCTAGCTGCCCCAATACAAGATATTTTGGGGGAAGGGACACGAGGAACCAGAGGACCTTGAAAGGCTTCATGCTGAAGATAAGCTTAGTCTTAAAGCCAAGCAGGAGTCTCAGGCTGCAGAGGTTAGGAGTGAGGGAGGGCATTTCAGGTAAGAGAGATGGCCAGTGCAATAGTCATACAGAGGAGACGAATGAATGAAGAATAGCATATAGGCCAGTATGGCTCGACTATGGTTGGTAGAGGGGAGTTATATATGAGATGAATGAAAAGATAGAAAGGGATAAGTTCCTTAAGGGTTTTAAATGCCAACCAGTCTATGCGGGCAACCAGGTGGCACAGCGGACAGAGTGCTGGACCAGGAGTCAGGAAGACCCAAGTACAAATCCTGTCTTAAGAAATACTGTATGAACCTGAGTAAGTCACTTAACTGCTATCTCAGTTTCCTCATCTGAAAAAATGGGCATACATATGAAAAAATGCTCTAAATCACTATTGATGAGAGAAATGCAAATTAAAACAACTGTGAGGTATCACCTCACACCTATCAGATTGACTAATATGACAAAAAAGGAAAATAATAAATGTTGGAGAAGCTGTGGAAAAATTGGAACACTAATGCATTGTTGGTGGAGCTGTGAAGTGATCCAACCATTCTGGAGACCAATTTGGAACTATGCCCAAAGGGCTATGGGACTGTTCATACCCTTTGACCCAGTGGTACCACTGCTAGGTCTGTATCCCAAAGAGACCATAGAAAAGGGAAAAGGACCCACATGTACAAAAATATTTATAGCCGCTCTCTTTGTGGTGGCAAAGAATTGGAAATCGAGGAAATGTCCATCAATAGGGGAATGGCTAAACAAGTTATGGTACATGAATGTAATGGAATACTATTGTGCTGTAAGAAATGATGAGCAGGAGTTCAGAGAAACCTGGAAGGACTTATATGAACTGATGCTGACTGAGAGGAGCAGAACCAGGAGAACATTGTACACAGTAACAGCAACATTGTGTGATGAACAATGGGGACAGACTTGGCTCTTCTCAGCAGTGCAACAATCCAAAACAACTCATGATAGAAAATATTCTCAACAGCCCAAAAAAAAAAAAAAAAAAGAACTGTGGATTATGAATGCAGATTGAATAATACTGTGTCTACTTTGGGACTGTTTTTTTTTTTAATTTGAGGTTTTTCCTTTGTGCTCTGATTCTTCTTTCACAAGATGACTAATGTAGACATATGTTTGATGTGACTGTACATATAAAACCTATATCAGATTGCTTTCCATCTTGGGGAGGAGGGAGGGAAGGGAGGGGGAAGAAAAGAAAAATTTGGAACTAAAAATCCAGTGTAAACAAATGTTGAAAACTATCTTTATATGTAATATGTAACTAGAAAATAATAAAAGAAAAATTTTTAAAAAAGAAAAATGGGCATAATAATAACAACCCTTCCAGGGTTGTTGTGAGGATAAAGTGAGAAAATGTTTTATAAAACACTTTGCAATAAAGAGCTATATCAGTGGTGGCTGTTATTACTGTTGTTCTTTTTGTCGTCATCATCACCATCGACACCCGCCTCCTAAAGGCAATAGGGAACCATTAGAGTTTATTGAATGAGAGAAGGCAGGTAACATTGTCAGACATGCTTGAGGATCAATCACTTTCATCCTTTCCTTTCGGTTTGTTTGTTTGTTTTTGCAGGCAATGGGGGTAAGTGACTTGCCCAGGGTCACACAGCTAGTAAGTGTCAAGTGTCTGAGGCCGGATATGAACTCAGGTACTCCTGAATCCAGGGCCAGTGCTTTAACCACTGCACCATCTAGCTGCCCCCATCCTTTCCTTTTCCCTCACGTGGCCACCTCTGTAGATCAGAGCCCTGGTGACCGGACAAATAATAATTAAAATGCTCGGAAAGATCTGATTTAATTTGTGTGAGCACTCCCTTCTTCCAACACAGGTCAGAATCTCTCCAGAGGTCATGACTTAGCATGGTTGAAAATCAATCTCTGGAGGTCAACTTTCCAGTGATGAGTCTTTTTGAACTTAGCTGGGCTGATTCCCTGATCAATGGGCACACAATATCACTGGGCCCATACTCAAAGCCTTTCTAGTGTGGTAAGTCTTATCAGGGCTTAGCCAAAGCTGATAAAGCTCAAGAATCCAGGGTAACCCCCATACCAGGATAAACCACTGCACTAGGACCTTAAGAAAATGATCGATCAATCAATCAATCAATAGACTCATTAAATGCCTACCTCTGCCAGGCACTATGTCAATAGCTGAGGATATAAAGACAATTAAATGGAACAACTTCTACTTGAGAAGAGCTTATGGCCAAAGAAGTGGGGCAACAGGTATATGAATGAATATTGACAGAATATATGTAGAGAGACTTTTTTAAGTAGTTAAGTACAAGGTAGCTTGGGAGGGAGGGCACCAGCAGTTGGAAGGATCAGGAAAGACATCATATAGAAGGTGATGCTTGAACTTCACCCTGAAGGAAGAGAGAGATTCAGTGAGGAGGGAGTACGTTGTAGGTATAAAGGATAACCAGTGCAAAGGAAAGAGCACCAACATAGGTGATATGGCTGCTAGTACCAACTATAATCATCAAAATATTGTGCCTTAACAAATTCTTCTTGTGAAAATACCATGTGAAGATGGACACCGGCTGGAGCATCCTGCCCCATGGCTCTAAATGCGTCGTTCCACTGCCTGAGAACCTTCAATACCTCTCCATTGCCCTGTAAACATGGCCCAAATGCCCAAGTCTACCATGCCAGGCTTTCCATGATCGGGCACCAAGAGTCTTTTCCCAGCTTAGCTGACATCAGTCCCCCTTCACACATCCTGTGTTCCAACCCAACTAGACTATGCACCATTTCATGAACAAGTTCCCATGCTGTCCTATCTCCTTGCCTTTACTCATATTATTTCTTCCCTCTGTGTGGAACAGCCTGCCTGCTCCCTTCTCTACCTTCATAAATCATGGCTGCTCTTTAAGGCTCAGTGCAAATGCTCCCTGATCTCCCAAGGCAGAACTGATCTCTTTCAAAGAGCTTTGTTTGTATCTCTCTTACGTACTTACCGCACTCTATTTTGTATGACAGCTATGTGAAGCCTAGGACTTAGAGGTGATAGACACCTCAGAAACTACATAACAAGAACAACCACAACAACAGGAGGGCTATCCTTAGGGAGACTGGACTTAGCAATCAATAAGGAGGGAGAGGGGAGAAGGGGAGGAGAGAAAGAAAGAGAGAGGAATGAAAGGGAGGGAGGGAGAGAGAGAGGAAGGAGGGAAAGAATGAAGGGAGGGACAAAGGAAGGAAGGAAGGAAGGAAGGAAGGAAGGAAGGAAGGAAGGAAGGAAGGAAGGAAGGAAGGAAGGAAGGAAGGAAGGAAGGAAGGAAGGAAGGAGGGGAGAGAACAAAAGAAAGAGAAAGAAAGAAAGAAAGAAAGAAAGAAAGAAAGAAAGAAAGAAAGAAAGAAAGAAAGAAAGAAAGAAAGAAAGAAAGAAAGAACTGTGCAACACACCATTGGAATTTGCACAAATTTAATACCTGTCTAATAAGGCATGACCTGGTGGCTAGAATTATATTTCAGAAGCTCACTATCTTTCAGGAACTGACAGACAACAAATCCTCATACTACAAATACAGACCTCAAAATATCCTGGAGAAGTCAACCAAACCTGTTTTCAAACCAGACCATTATCACATAAACAACTATTACACAGAATCACCCAAACTTAACACGGACCCATAAGGACTTAAGAAGCATGTTTCAATAGATGTTACTATACCCCAAACTCATAATCTTTGAGCTAAATGCAAGGAAAAGCTCTCCAAATACAGAGATTTAGCAGAGGAGATCAAAATCATGTGGAAACAAAATGAGGTACATATCATTTCTGTTGTTCTAGAGCTGAAGTAATGGATGGTGCTTTTGGTGAGACTAGAGGATGAGTTTACAGCTTAATATTTTTATTCATCATTTCCCACCTGGCTGCACTCTTCTGGATTTCATCAAACTCTGCAGAATCACATCATTCTACAAAATCACATAAACCCTGAAACTTCTACCTCCTCTATACTCCCTGGCCCTGGGGTCCTTCCTCTCCCTATTACTGGGGGGGGGGAATGGAGAGCTCCTAGATTCTCCATTAAAGGAGAGTACCCAGGGGAGCCATTCTATCTCCATCACTTCCCAGACCCATTCCTCTGAACTTCATCATGCCCCCATGCCGGGCACTCTCATCTTTCCCTATAAAATCAGAAGCTACTTGAGGGCAGGGACTGTCTTTTGCCTTTCTTTGTATCACCATAACTTAGCATAGTGCCTGGCAAATAGTAGGCACTTAATAAATGCTTATTCAACCTACTAACTTAATATTTTTTATTTATCAATAAAAAAGCAGTTAAGTTATGCACATTTGCAATAGCCCACAGAACATTAAATATATGTTTAAAACAATAGCAGAATACTGACTTGGCCCAACTGTTTCTATCTGAACCCCATCAAAAAAAATGTTAAGGAAAAAATGTTACTGCTACTGATAACAACAAGACCTGATATTTATAAAACACTTTGAAGCTTGCAAAGTATTTTTCACATAACACTCCTTTTAATCTAGCCTAACCCCCTCATTTTATAAATGAGGGTATTAAGGCCCAAGAGAGGTGAAATAACACAACCATGTGTGTTATCTCCCTTGCTGGACTGTAAACTCCTAGAGGGTGGGGGTCCCATTTACCTTAGACTCTTCTTCAGCAACTAAGGTAGCCCATGATAGATAAGGGTTGCTTTACAATGTTGACTTGTTGACTATCCATTGGAACTCAAGCATATTATCTCTTACTGCTAGGGCACAATGACTGTAATAAGCGAAAAAAGAGCACCCGGTTACCATAAAATGACCCCTAACTATGACTCCAACTAATGAATTTACTTCTCTAATTGTCCACCTGCCCAAGTTCTGCTCTCTAGCCAAGGCTGAAATGAGCTTGACCTTTTCGTGAATAAGTCTAAAACAGTGTGACCTAGTGGAAAGTCAATTAAATTTAGGGTCAGAAGATCTGGGTTCAGGCCCCATCTAGGCCTGTAGGACCTTGGGTAGTTTGTTGAAACTCTCTGGACCTCAGTTTCCTCTGCACCTCAGAGGGGTTAATGGCCCCTGAGCTTCCTTCCAAATCTGAATTGATAATCGTAAAGCCTTCTACTCCAATTCCCTCATTACAAAAATAAGGAAACCAAGTCCCTTGAACCCTCTTATGTTGTTCTGCCCTTCTCCCGGTCCCAAAGCTATTTATTACTGATACAATCAAAGCTCAATTTGTTTTATTTTCACACACTCTCTGTTCACCCCTTCCACATATTCTAGGCCACTGCACAGCATGACAGAGCCTGCCAGGAAGGAGGGTAGGCAGCACTTGAGATAAATTCTTAGAATAGATATCAACAGAAAAGCCAGGCTTCCCTTCCCCACTATCAGCTCCTCCCTGAAAAAGCTTGAAAGCTTAAACCCTGCCTTTGTGACTCCTGTCAAACCATTCAGGCTCAGAAATGGGTAGAGGGGAAGAGGGGATGACAAGTGGTTTTTTGAAGAAAAAAGAAGTGACCCCAGGTGTCACCATCCCCATCCACCTGTCCCATACAGGACAAAAAGGGGGAAGGGGAGCAACACCTGGAACTAAGTAGAATCACCAGTCCCACAACATCACCACTGAGGTAGCTCAGAGCATGGGGGGGGTGGGGGGCAACTAAAAGTGAAATTGAGCACATAGACTGTCTGACCTTTTTTTTTCTTTTTGCAATCAGCTCTAGTTGGAAAATTCCATTTGCATCTAAATTAGCACAGGAATCATCTCTGCAATGACAGGTTTATGGGAGCCCCCCCACTCAAAACAAATTTCCCACCTGCTAATTGTTTTCTATGCTCCAGCCACACCGGTACAGACAGATGGGTCCTGCCTTCTGTCACTCAGGCAGGTGGCAGGCAATGAGGTCGGGTGAGTGCCGGCACGCTCTCTGCGGCATAAGCTAGCCTTCCGTGCCACTTGCTTTTGATGATAAAGGCCTTTGTTGAGCTCTGGCTCCATCCTCATCACCTGAGAGCACTTTAGCCCCAGAGGCTGCCAGCTCTGGAGAGAGGAGAGACGGCCGGCCCTGATGGGCCAGATCCCCTGGAGGAGGAGCAAACAGTGGAGAACAGAAATGGGATTTCTGTATCATGTGAAATCAGAGGAACGAGAGGGTGCTTCCGACACAAGACACCGGGTAAGTTCCCGATTTGCTGCTGCCACGGCACAAAAAAAAGGGCAGGACACAAAAATACTTCACCCAAGAGCTCAACACGGTGACTGCAGCTGGATGGGCAATGACGAGGAGACTCCTTTCCACTAAGGGTACAAAGGGCCTAGAAGGGCATCCACCAGGCAAGGAGAGTGTAGTACAGTGCACAGCGCATGTGTTTGGAATCTGAGCTATTGCTCTGAAATTGTCACTGTGCTGCTTTCTTCCTGTGTGACCACGAGCCTCTCTCTGAGCCTCAGTTTCCATGTTTGTAAAATATGGGAATTAGACAAAAATGACCTGTAAGGTCCCTCCCAGCTCTAAATCTCTAATCCTATAATCCTCTGATCTTCAAAGGATACTGCCCTTTACTGTGCCGCCACCAAATTTAGGACGGAAAACTTTCAATTATTCTAGGCCTGAAAATAGCTGACATTAAATTACTCAAGTTCCCATCTCATTTCTCCTTCCTGTTTCTAGTCCTTAGGGCAATACCCATCTCATTAGCAAGCACAACCACTGAGGGACAGCCAAGGAGGGTAAGCAGGGTGAAATTCAAAGTCAGTCAAGTTTGTTAATTAGATAGCCACAGGATTACAGCATTGTAGGACTTGGATCTAAAAGCACTGAGTTTAGGTTGCTCATGTCTTAGATGAAAAAACATAACTAGAGAAAAGGAAATGACTCGCTTAAGATCACAAAGATTAGGTTAGTAGTAGTGGCCTCTGGGAAAAGGTGAGGAAGAGGGAAATTGAACTCACTAAACCATACAGGGTGTCCCCAAAGTCTTAGGGCAGGTTTGAGAAATTATTAAAGATACTTAATATAAAGAGGAGGAGGAGATAGGGAAGAGGAGGTGATGGGGAGGGAGGGAGGGAGAAAGAGATCATGATCATACTGTGTGTTTGCATACATATATGCATACATGTATGCACACATGTGCACACGCGTGCGTGTGCACACACACACACACACACACTTTGACCGAATGATACCACTACTGGAAATATATCCAAAGCAGATAAAAGATGGGCTAAAGGCATGTGTACAAAAATAGTTATAGCAGCCCTTTGGGTGGTTCAGTCATGTCCAATTCTTCCTGATCCCATTTTGCAAGGATACTAGAGTGGGTTGCCATTTCTTTCTCTAGCTCATTTCACAGATGAGGAAACTAAGACAAACTGGGTTAAGTCACTTGCTCAGAGTCACACAGCTACTACGGGTCTGAGGCCAGATTTGAATTCAGGTCTTCCTGACTGCAGGCCCAGTGCTCTATCCATTCTAGCACCTAGCTGTCCTCTTTGGGTGGTAGCCAATAATTAGGAACAGAGTAGAGAATGGGTGAACAAGTCTTGGTATAGGAAGATCAGGGAATATTGTGCCCTAAGAAATGGAAAATTCAGAAACACTTAAGGAAAGTTTGTACAGGCTGATGTGGAGTGAAGTGAGCAGGACCAAGAAAAGAAGTTAGATAATAATATAATGGGGTGGGGGTGGGGGAACACCCAGAGAAATTAGAACTTTGATCAATGAAATGATCAACCCCGACCAGTGAAGTGCATCTCTTGTTTATCAACAGAGAGGTAATGAAACATCAATCAGTAAACACTTATCAAGCACCTAGTCTGTCTGAGGCACTGTGCTAAGCTTTGGGGATACAAAAAGACACAAAAGACAGTCCCTGCCTGCAAGGAACTCACAGTCTAATGGCGGAGTCAAAAAGCAAACAAATATATGTACAAAACAAGCTATCTATAGGACAGGGAAGACAATGGAATTAAGAGAGGTTGGAGAATGCTTCCTGTACATGATGGGATTTTTTTTTTTTGGTGAGGCAATTGGGGTTAAGTGACTTGCCCAAGGTCACACAGCTAGTAAGTTTTAAGTGTCTGAGGCCGGATTTGAACTCAGGTACTCCTGACTCCAGGGCCGGTGCTCTATCCACTGTACCACCTAGCTGCCCCACATGATGGGATTTTAAGGGAAGCTAACAGCAGAGTTGAAGAGGCAGAGCATTCCAGGCTAGGACAGCCAAGGAAAATGTCTAGAACCGAGAGATGGACAACATGTCTTGTATGAGGAACATCCAGGAGGCCAGTATCATTGGACACAGGCATGGAATGAAGCCTACACTGTCAGACAGAGCCCAAGTTTACATCTACTTTTTAATTATAAAACAAACTGAGGGTTGGGGACATGCTGTATATATTTGTGGGCATAAGAGGGGACTCTGGGTATCATTAGGAAGAGTATTTTTTTAAAGTATTAATAGTTTTGGGCAGCTAGGTGGCACAGTGGATAAAGCACTGGCCTTGGATTCAGGAGAACCTGACACTTGACACTTATTAGCTGCGTGACCTTGGACAAGTCACTTAACCCTCGTTACCCCAGAAAAAAACAAAAACAAAAAAGTATTAATAGTTTTGTTTGTTTTTTTAACTACTGGATTTGTGCTGATAATAGAAAGCCTAGTACATCTCCTCAAGACTCCATCTGGCTTCTCTGTCTCTTCTCTTTGCTTCCGAGGCTGTGCAGTGAATTCAGAGGCGAGTCCCAGCTCCGGACATTTGCTAAGTGTGGGACCCTGGGCAAGCAGCTTCATTTCTTTTGGCTTCCTCATCTAGAAAACAGGGGGTAATAATGCTTAGCCTACCGACCTCACGGGGTCAATGGGAGGAAAGTGCTTTATAAAGCTTCAAGTGCTACAGAAACACCACATCCAGGGGAAAACCACAAGCTAAGGAGGACACATCCAGGAGATGTTCTAGAGTGATGTGACACCCAAGGTCACACACATAGTGTGAGTGGCAGAGCCAGAATTCATGCTCAGATCTTCTGACTCTAAATCCATCACTCTATCCACTACCCCACACTGCCTCTTCTTTACCACATCCTATCCCTGGACTTCACTTTCCTTACCTATAAAATGAGGGAGTTGGGTCAGATGGTCTCCAAGACCTCTTTCAATTCTAAAATCTTAGAGGAAAATGGATTGTGCTGAGAAGGCAAAAAAATAGAAAAAATGACGACTTTCTCTATCTACAGCAGGGGTTCTTAACCCTTTTTTGTGTGTCATGGACCCCTTTCGGCAGTCCAGTGAAGCCTTATGGATCTTGTTCTCAGAATGATGTTTTTAAATAATAGAAGAAAAATGCTAAATTTTAGTTAGAGGTTCGTGAAAATAAAGATGTCACTTTTCCCCCATCCAAGTTCACAGACCCCTTGAAGTCTATTCAAGGCTCCCCTGATTTTACAGTGAGAGCTAAACAATTCTAAAATGGTCTTTAAAGACAGCATGGGGGATTTAGGTTATGTTGAAGGCAGAATTCTCCCAATGAGCCTGGCAAACAGTAGAAAAGAGAACCAAGTGAGGCCGTGAAAGCCCTTCAGGCAGCCTCTAAAAGCAGACTTTTTTCAACTGCCTGAAATGGTTGTTGAGTGTCATCCTAAGAGGTAGAAGTGGGATGGAATCGATGACCTCTCAAGGTCCCAGTCAGAAAGCTGTAACTTTCCTCTCCTGCTTATCTGACAGCAGGGCGGGTGCCAATCTGCCCAGTTGGAGGAGTCTTGGCCGTATGATTCAGACGCACACATGCAGGAGGCTTCACGCTCCCTGCAGGGACAACAGAGAAACACCTCTGATGCCAAGAAGCCTGGCCCAGCTGAGTGATCACACACTCCAGGGAAAAGCGCAGCCCCCATGAGACCAACGTGCCAGGTTTTACCAGCGCTGTTCTGCACACACAGGATCATAAGATCACGGAATCTGGGTTGGAAAAGACCAGGGAGGCCAGCTAGTCCAATTCCCTGAGGCTCAGTTAATCCATCAGTTGTGCTGTCACTGCAGACGGGCAGTGAGCTGGGCCCTAAACTGGACAAAATGATGGGCTGGAGAACATTTAGAAAAATGTACAGCCCCTTAGATGCCACGGCGCTCCCTGTCAAGACCCTAGTTTTAACAACAACATTTTCCCAGAAAGCCTACATGCACCCCAACTCGTCATTTTGGTGTAACTGTTTCTTTTTTTTGGGGGGGGGGTGGAGGAGTGTTTGTTTCCAACATAGGTGGTCAAATGAAGAGATGTTCTTTTCTTCTTGCCCATCAAGATAATCTAATTTTCCTTAGGCAACTCAGAAAGTATAACCAACCCCTCCCACATATAAACTAATATGTGTATGCATGTTTACACTCTGGGGTTTAATTATATCATTTGTTATGTTGTTAAATTTTATTTATTTATTTGGGGTTTTTGTTGTTGTTGGGGTTTTTTTTGGTGAGGCAATTGGAGTTAAGTGATTTGCCCAGGGTCACACAGCTAGTAAGTCTTAAGTGTCTGAGGCTGGATTTGAACTCAGGTCTTCCTGAATCCAGGGCTGGTGCTCTATCCACTGTGCCACCTAGCTGCCCCAAGCCCAACATTTTAAAGACATGAGAATTCCAGTCAATAAAATGGACCAATAAAGGCTTCAAAGAACTAACAATGAAGTCTACCTTTCTCCTGTTGGCAGCAGAACTGGAGGACAATAGGTTCAGGATGTGGCCTACTCGTCAGACCAGCTAGTGTGCTGCTTCTTTGTTACAGGAGAGATTTCTATTGAGGTGGGAAATGGGAGCAATGCAAACACAGAAACAAAACAAAAGAAAATTTTCTCCAAAAAAGCTCATTTTAACACCAATATTTTCCCAGTTATGCTCTACGGCTTCAAGTCATGGATCATTATGATCCTGAAAGAATCTACTGTTGGGGCCCCCAGGACACAGGGAAGATGAATAGTAGGTAACATCCTATTACCAAAAATGGCTTGTGTATAAGAAATGGGGGAAATTAAGTACAGGACCATGTTAGGGGTATAGCCACTGACATGGGTTAGCCTTAAGAGCCACCCCTCGAGGGACCCCAAACTGTGAGTGTGAGCTGGGGGTAGGGTGGCGAGAAATGATGATGGTGGGGGTGGTCGTGATGGTAATGGTGATAATGACAATGATTCATTTACAAAGGACTTAAAGTGTATTAAGCACTTTACAAACATTTTATTTGATCCTGAAAACAACCCCAGTTGTTATGGTCCCCACTTTACAGATAAGGAAAAAGGCTCAGAGAGAGGTCTCAAAGCTAGTAAGCCTGAGGCAGGACTTAAATCTGGTTCTTCAAGCAGGGTGCAAGACTTGGCTGCACTGTGGTCTCTTGCAGGTAAGACCCAATAATAATAATAACAGCACAGATTCACTGAAGGAATTATAACTCAACTTTTGTGGATGCTGTCCAAAGTCCTTTTGAAATACCAAGAGTCACATTGTGAGGCAGTCTCATAACCTCAAGGTCAGCATTACCTTCAAGCAAAGGTTATTTATAACTCAGAGATAAAGGGTGGGAAGGTAATCCCATGATCCGCTGATCCATCCATTTGACTCAGCTCAAACAATTCCAGCAACAAGTCTACCTCTTCATTTGTAATTTCCAAATGGGAACTCCACATCTGGCTTGGGTAGTAATACTTCTTAGTGTTTCCTAATTCTTTAAAAGTTCTTCCTAAGGGCAAACCTGAATTTTCACCTGCTTCACTTTAAGTGTTTGACTTTTGTCTTATGATCACTACAACACCATGGCAACAGATACAAACTGTTTACTGAAACACACTTTTCCTTCCTATACCCAAATATTTACTGAATCTCTCAGCTTCTTCTGAATTCAATCAAAACCTATACAACCATTTGTCAAAGATGCTCTGTCATGGACAGTCATAAAATCCCAGATTCAATGGGATCTCCTAAACCAACCAGACTAGCTTGCATGTGAAGAAAGATCCCTTCAACAGCACACCAGACAAGTGGTCATTCAGCCTTTGGAAACACAGAGACCTCCAATGAAAAGAAACATAGGCCCTTCAGGGAACAATGGAACAGTGGAAGAATCACTGGCTTGTGGGTTAGGAGACCTGTGTTCAAATACTAGACCTTTTGCTTACTACCAGTAAGACCTTTGGTGAATCTTAGCCTCCCAGAACCTCAGTTTCTTATTCTGTAAAATGAAGAATTTGGTCTGGACAGTCTCAGAGGATCCTTCATGCTCTAAGTCTATGGTCCAACACTCCTCTTTCACCCTCCAAGGAAGGAGGCCACTCCACTTTCGGTTGGCTTTAATTGTGAGGAAAATTCTCCTGACATCAAGCTTAAACTTGTCTCTGCAGCTTCCTAGGTTGAGTCAATTAGGTTCCTGATGCTCACAAGAAGATTATTATAGATTCTCTTTTCTTCCTCTGATTGTCAAGTTCCTTGAGGATAGGGACCACCTCTGACATGTCCAGGAATCTCACAACACTTAAACTAAAGAGGGTTCAAACTAATGAACTGGGTGGCAGCTAGGTGACACAGTGGATAAAGAACAGGCCCTGGATTCAGGAGGACCTGAGTTCAAATACAGTCTTAGACAACTGACATTTACTAGCTGTGTGATCCTGGGCAAGTCACTTAACCCTCATTGTCCCAAAAAACAAACAAACTAATGAACTGATGAAGGTGAACAATAAAAGTTGATGTTGCAACTAGAAACCCAGAAGCTAACAAAGTTACCTCTGTTTTGTGAAAAGTGAAAATGCAACAAAGGTAAACTGAGGCAAGTTTTCCAAGCAGGATAAAAATTTATGAACAGTGATGAGTATAACTGTTAATAAAATGGGTCAGGGGGGCAGTTAGATAGCGCAGTGGTAAAGCACCGGCCCTGGATTCAGGAGTACCTGAGTTCAAATCCGGCCTCAGACACTTGACACTTACTAGCTGTGTGACCCTGGGCAAGTCACTTAACCCTCATTGCCCTGCAAAAAACCAAAAACCAAAAAAATAAAATAAAATAAAATGGGTCAGACTGTTCCTCCCTCGTTGCTTCCACCATCTGAAAGGGATTGAAAAGATCATATTTACTAAGACCCCAAAGGAGGAAGGGTCAGCTCAGTAGAAAAGCCTTATGATTAGCTGCTGCTAGGGAAAGTGGACTGGCCCTCAGGTGTAGCTGATCACACCCTCTCTGAGAAACTAAGGAAAGCTCATTGCTTTATAAGACTCAGCTCTCTTGGCTAGAAAATTAAAACCACCCTAATCAAGCCCCTCCCCCACTTTGAGACCCAATCACCCCTAACTTTGACAAGGAGAGAAGAGGACAGGAGAATTCTCCCCTGGGGAAGGGCCCAGCCCAAGCTGTTTCTCTGTTTATGTGGCAAACAGATTAAGGGTCCCACTTTAAACTGGTTAGCAAGCAAATGGCATGGGGGCTAGGAGTGATCACATTCCTCAACCATGCCTTTACTTGGTACTGGGAGAGATCTTTTGAGCTAGGCTGAGAAATGGGGTTTGACAAAATGGAGAATAGGCCAGGTTACAGTGCAATACTGGATATTAAATAATAAAGCATAATATTAATTTCCCTCAGTTTGCACAGTTCAATGTTCAATATTTGGCCATGAATGAGGTGGCAAAATTCATTTCATGAGATATGGAAGTGCTGAGTGTGGAGGGTGGGGAAGGATATTTTCCACACAATAAAGTGTGTCATTGAGAAATAGGCAGTGTTTTAGGCCTCTGTGTGGACTTCCTAAAACCCAAATAAGTAGCCACTGAGGGATGGTGAAGGAAGAGGTATTTTTTCCTGTCGTATTTACTTTTAAGCATATGTCTTCCTCTCTCTTTTGCTTACATAGGATAGGGTTATTGAACTCTCTTTGACCCCAAGTAAACTAATCATTCTCATAACAGGTATTTATATAGCATTTTACAGGTTACAGGGCCTAGTATGTATTATTACCATCTTTGACCCTCACAGCAGTTCTGGGGAGGTAAGAAGGGAAGGTTTTTATATCCCTACCACCCATTGGATTGGTTTCCATATAGAGGGCTTATAGAAAGATAATAATAGGAATCATTACAATAATAATTACTGGACAGAAGAACTTGAGTCTCGTGTTGACTTAGGACCTCAACTTGGACATATGGACTATAGATTCTCATCATTCTGTTCAGGATGTCTAGGCTATGAGGCTTTGCATATTCATACTATTCATAAAAAGAAGCATGTATCCAAGATCTTTGTTAAAAAAAAACAAAACAAAAACCAAACAGCTAAGAGAAACAGGATGGATTTTGTTGTACCTTCCTCCCTGCCTACAAGGCTTTTTCTTAAATATTTTATTTGGGAAGATCTTAAAGGTATTTGCTACAGGTAAATGCTTCTGTTCTCTTAACTTAGCATCAGAAAGCAATAGAAGTGATTGAATAGGGGTGTAGATTACAGACAAGGTACTTTCTCCTACCGTCTCCATTTCACAGAATTTTAGAAATGGAAAAGATTTTGCTACTTACCTTATTCAACCTCTACCTAGGGGGGAAAAAAAGGAATGCCCACAACAATACAATTGACAAGTGATCATCTGGCCTCTGCTTGAAGGTCCCCCAATGAGGGGGAGGGAGCCCACTCTCTTCCAAGGCAAAGCCATTTCTCTTTGGGTTAGCGCAAAACGTTAAGAAGATTTTCCTGATACCTAGACCGAGCTGGCTTCTTTGCCACCTCCACCCAGGGTTCCTCCTAGTTGTGCCTTGAGAAAGGGTTTGGGGGAGGTAGGGGAGGTGGGGGAGACATAGTATGAGTCTAATCCCTGTTCTCTACTCTGGGAAATATCTGTTTCCAAGACCACGTGGCTGCCCTAGATATTTCAGGTCTGTACTATAGGTACATTTCATAACCTTTTTCAAAATAAATCTTTTGGTACAAAGTTATCTCCCTCATACACTTGTTGAAATAAGAAACAAAACACTTCACTATTTTAAATCAGAAGTAGGGGGTAAATTTCATGTCTTATTTCCCCAGCCTCCTTTTCCTACCGAGAGGAGGGTCTACCAAGGGGGAGGCTAAGACCTGAAGAAGCCATTCCCAAGCTTCAGGCTGTTTCTAATTCCAAAATGCACTTAGTCTCCCACCTACCCACACCTGAATCGAGAACATTTGCATTTTCCAGTTCTCTAATTTTAAAGAAGAAATGTTCCCTGTAATTATTCACTTCATGCAAATTCAAATTTTGGGCAGTGGATTCATTTGCTGCATTATCTAATACACTAACCACATGTGAGCATATAAATTTATGCATCCACACACTAGTCGCTGAAGCAGGAAGTATTACCCCAAAGCCAGCCTAATTATACAATCAGTGAAAAGTAATGCTGGTCCTGCATAAGCTTAGCCTTGTAAATAGCTTCCCAAGACTCATCAGCTGGAGTTTTGTAGTCCATGCAGGTTTCCCCATGCTCTTTTTAGGAGCCAGAGCAGTATCATCTCAGGGTGCCAAAAGACATGTCTGGGCATTTTGGAGGAGAGAGGGAGTGTGATGGTGACAGTCAAGCACCAACACCCTTATTTTTATGTGCCAGTATCCCTGAAGAATCGGTTTCAATTTGGAAGAGACCTTAGAGGTACCCTTTCTAGACCTATCTCTCCATTTTATTGATAAGGAAACCCAGACTCAGAGAGAATAAATAACTGCTGACATATAGAGAGAGCTTTAATATTTGCAAAGTGTATTACATACATAATATTTCATCCTCACAGTAACCCTGAGGACAGGCGCTATTCTTATCCACATTTTGCAGATAAGGAAACTGAGGCAAAGAGAGGCTAAGTGAATTGCCCAGGGTGAAACAGCTAGGGAATGTCTGAGGCAAGATTCAAACTCAGGTCTTCTAGACTTAAAGTCCAGAACTCTACCCACAGTGCTACCTCAATGACTTGTCCAAGGTCACGCAGGTAGTAAAAGAACCAGGACTAGAACTTGTATCCTCTGTCTCTGTCCCTAAGGCTAATGTTCTTGCTCATAGCAACTGCTACTTCCTTATCCTTGTGTCTTTCTGTGTGTGTGTATAAAATATATATATATATATATGTATATGTATATATATATGTATACACATATATTTTTTTAATCATAAGATAAAGACTGATTCCATCAAACACCTATTTACTGGAACTTTAAAACATATGCAAATGGTGTCCTTTGATTATTTGAAGGGTGAATAATCAACTCCTGACTCATAGAACTAAAGAACCTCAGACCTGAACAGTACCTTACAGGTCATGTAATTCAAGCCACACCCCAACATAACATGAAGACTTTCCCTGAAGAAAGTATATAACTCAATGCGGACAGTGATATCTATAAGGACTCAATTTTCTATTAGTGAAGTCAAGAAGATTTATTGAGCACCTACTATGTGCCAAGCACTATTCTTAACAAAGAAGATCATGATCACTTCATGCAAATTCAGAAATTAATCGACAACTTTAATTTGGCTTTAGAATGCATTTTTGCATTTACCCACATATAAGGGTGTGTGCCTATTGTTCTGGGAATTCACAACCCTCCCAAAAAGAATCATGAAACTACATGTAACAATGTGACTCAGTAAGGGCTAGTGGGTTGGCCAACATCCTCGCCAATGGGTGGGACCACTTGTCAGCACTAATCAAAGCTGAACCATACTTTCTCTTAGCCTTGCTGACAACTTTCTCTATAAGGTAGAGAATTATTTTGTTTTAAAGAAGCTTTCTGGATTACCTGACCTGAATGAGGGGGAGAAGACTTCCAATTCTTCTTTTACAGTCAGAATTCTGACTGTTAAGAATAGTGGCACTACTACAGAAAGGAGAATTTTTTTGGTGGGAACATGAGCTTGTCTGAAGGATCTGAAGACAATGAATTCTTAGTTGTACATGTTGAGTCTGTGGCAACAGTAAGACATCCAAACAGATGTGTTCTATAAGCATCTGAAAAAAATGGGTCTGGAGCATTAGTAAGAGGTCAGGGCTAACCAGACATATAGGTTTCAAAGGCATCAGCATTGAAGTGACACTTAATATCACCAAGTGATAGTTTAAGTAATAATCAGAAGAAATGAGCTTGAAGATAGCCAAGCAGGGGGCAGCTAGGTGGCACAGTGGATAAAGCACTGGCCTGGATTCAGGAGTACCTGAGTTCAAATCTGGCCTCAGACACTTGACATTTACTAGCTGTGTGACCCTGGGCAAGTCACTTAACCCCCATTGCCCAGTAAAAAAAAGAAAGAAAGAAAGAAAGAAAGACAAGAAGATAGCCAAGCAAAGATGAGAACAGAGGACTAAATAGACTAAATAGAGGGCCTTAGCAGATAGTCCCAGGTACAGTTTTTAAAAATGAGTTCATGAACCCCAAGTGAAGATACTCTCTTGTAGAGAGTTGTGGAGGACATTGAGAAATGAGGTGGCTTGCCCAGAGTCACATGGTCCTTTGTGTAGATAGCTGGGTGACATAATGAGCCCAACCCTGGATTTTGAGTCAGGAAGACTGGAGACATTCTCTAGTCTTTGTTTCCTCATCTGTAAAATGGGGGCTTTGTGAATATAAAAATGGATAATACATATAAGGTATCCCTGTGATGTCATCAGTCCTCTTGAAAAACAAAGAATGAACAACATTACAAACCTTAAAGCACTCTACAAATACTAGTTATCATGCATCAGAAGAAAAACTTAAACTTCAGTCTTACTGGCTCTTTCATCACTAAGTCAGGCCGCCTCTTTGACTACTTACTTGATCATAGGGTTATTTTAAGGAAGGTTCTTTTTAAGAACTGATGGAGTCTAAAAGCAGATTGAAGCATATTTTTTCAAACTTTCTTTATTCTTGGTTTGTTGGGTTTTTTTGGGTCTGTGTTTTCTTTTGCAGTGTGGCTAATATGGAAATGTTTTGCATGACTGCACATGTATAATTTAGATCAAACTGCTTGCCTTCCCAAGGAAGATGATTTGGAGGGAGAAAAAATACAGAACTCAATTTTTTTAAGTGTTGAAATTTTTTGTTTTATAATTGAGAAAATAAAATTAAATAGGAAAGAGAAAGTTCTTGCTTAAAGTTTAAAGTAAACTTTAAAGTAATATGTAAAAGTATTCTTAGTAAAAGATAAATGAAGGCTCTGTGGTGAGAGTGATGGTAAGGGGGGGAGGCACCAACAAAGGAATTTGGATTGGGAATTGAAGGAGTGAGAAGAAATTTTGGCATGACCGTTATACAGAATTTATTGGGGAATCAATGAAATAGATTAAAGGCTCTTCCCCAATAGGATATAAGCCCCTTGAGAGCAGAAGTGGTCTAGTTTTTCTGTTTGTATTCTCAGAGCCTAAGGGTCACACTCTACCCCTTCCTCTGGTCAAGTGTAGTTCTCTCTAGTATCTTGCCCCCCACCTCCTTTTTCACACTCATCCCTGCCTCCCCTCCCTGATATGTACTGCTGCCTCTGACCCTCTGCCCCCACCACGGAGGTCTGCTATATTAGTTGTTCTTTTGGGGGGAGTGGGGGGCAATGAGGGTTAAGTGACTTTCCCAGGGTCACACAGCTAGTCAGTGTCAAGTGTCTGAGGCTGGATTTGAACTCAGGTCCTCCCCAATCCAGGGACAGTGCTTTATTCACTGCACTACCTAGCTTCCCCAAGTATGTATTGTTTTGTTTTGTTTTGGGTTTTTTGGGGGTTTGGGGTTTTTTTTTTTTTGCAGGGCAATGAGGATTAAGTGACTTTCCCAGGATCACAAGGCTAGTAAGTGTCACATGTCTGATGCCAAATTTGGACTCAGGTCCTCCTGAATCCAGGGTCGGTGCTTTATCCACTGCGCCACCTAGCTGCCCCTATAAAAGTTGTTCTTAAACTTGTTTTCTAGCATGGACCCCTTGGGCAATCTGAGGAAGACTCTGGTCCCATTCTCAGAATAATATTCCTAAATGCATAAAATAAAATATACAGGATTACAAAGGAAAACAATTATACTGACATATAGCTAGCCATTTTTTAAAAAATTCTTCACAAGGTTAAGAATCCTATGCTAGAGAGAGATGCAGAATCCATCAGAGTTTATATCTAAAACTTCAGCCACCCTTGCCACTGGTGAGTGGTTTTTATTGATCTTCTTTAGATCAATAAAAATCAAAGAAAGTCTTTTATCTATCTTACAGATTCCTAAAAAAGTTCTCTGCAACGGTTATGCCAAAATTACTTCTCAGTCTTTCCACTCCCACCCTACAAAGATGGATCCTGGAAACCCTATATTATTATTAGAATTAAGGACAGAGAATGACAATGGGTATGTAATTTTTTTTTTTTTGGTGAGGCAATTGGGGTTAAGTGACTTGCCCAGGGTCACACAGCTAGTAAGTGTTAAGTGTCTGAGGCCGGATTTGAACTCAGGTACTCCTGAATCCAGGGCTGGTGCTCTATCTACTGTGCCACCTAGCTGCCCCGGGGCATGTGATTTTACTAGAAGAAACTTCCTCTACCAAGGCAGGTTGGCATTTTCTCTTCAATTTAGTGTTGATGAGTTTCTTGGATTACTGAGAAGTCAAGGGACTTAGCCTGGGTCCTACAACCAGTAAGTGCCAAAGTCAGGACTTGAAGCCGGTTCATCCTGGCTCTTTGGTCAGATCTCTATCTACTCTGCCATGCTGTCCTCTATTATCAGAACTCCAGAAAATAATTGATGACACAGAGAAGTATCAATGTATTCTCATCAGTCATCAGCACTGCCCAATAATTATGCAGGCAGCATCATTTAAGTTCAGTCCCATAGCAAACAAATCTGCTTCTTGTAGCGTGTTATCAGCTACCTCAGGAACAAAAAGACATAACAGGAAATGAAGGAAAAACAATAACCATAGAATGGAAGGGTACTTTAAGATCGGGGAAGAGAGATAAGGTCGGGCCCAACCCTAGACCTTCTCCATTCTTCTTCTTGTACTTTCACAGACTATCCTTTTCTCTGCCCACAGATACCCAGCAGTGATACATGTACTCTTCGTGAATATAATAATCTTACATTTGATGATACTTGATCCATTTATATGGTCTTTTTCAGGAATGTATATATCCCCCACAGGGAACTTGAAGTCGATTATATTTTCTGAAGACATTGGATATGGGGGTGAGGTGACCTGGGCTCAAAAGGTAACCCTGGGGGCGGAGCCAAGATGGCGGAGAGGAAGCAGCAAACTTCCTGAGCTCTCCCTCTGTTCCCTCAAAAAGAACATTAAATCAAGCCTCTGGACGGATTCTGAAACTACAGAACCTGCAAAGGGACAGAGAGACACAGTCCTCCAACCAGAGATAATTTAGAAGACTTCAGGAAAAGGTTGGTCTGACTTGGGCAAAAGGGAGGCCCAGCGCACAGCAGCAACCCAGTGCTGAGGGGATCGGGGCAAGTCAGCAGGAGCTGCGGGCCACAGCCGAACAACTGAGGCCCCTGGAACCTGGTTCAAAAATCTGGTGGCCAAGGACAGTGGAAAAACCTACCTGCACTGGCCAAGAGGGCCACGAACGGGTCAGAGGCGGGAACGGACGCCAGGAGCGGGCGCCTGGCTGGCCGAGCGCACCCAGACAGGAAGTGCAAGGCGGGGGATCTCCACACACCATAAAGGCCTCAGAGTAAAAAGCCGACCACACAGCACCTATACCCCTGCACAAGAAGCCCAAAACAGGGACTCTGGTGCCCCGAAAGCAGACCTCAACTTAAAAAATAAATACATAAGCTGCAATAATGAGTAAGAAGCAAAAAAGAGCCCTCTCCATTGAGAGCTTCTGTATCAATAGGGAAGAAGCCAACGCAAACTCAGATGAGGACAATACCCTCAAATTGCCTACATGTGAAGCCTCAAGAGGGAAGGTGAATTGGTCTCAGAAACAAAAAGCCTTCCTGGAAGAGCTCAAAAAGGATTTTAAAAATCAATTGAGAGAGGTAGAACAAAAATGGGGAGAGAAATGAAAGCAGAACAAGAAAACTATGAAAAAAGAATCAGCAGCTTGGAAAAGGAAGCACAAAGATTGACTGGCCAAATGGAAAAAAAAGTGCATAATTTCACTGAAGAAAACAATGCCTTAAAAAATTCAGTTGGCCAAATGGAAAAAAAGGTGCATAATCTTACTGAAGAAAACAATGCTTTAAAAATTAAAATTGGACAGTTGGAAGATAAGGAATCCATGAGACACCAGGAATCAGTCAAGTAGAATCAAAAGAATGAAAAAATAGAAGAAAATGTGAAATACCTCATTGGAAAGACAACTGATCTGGAAAACAGATCCAGGAGAGACAATTTGAGAATCACTAGACTGCCTGAAAGCCATGATCAGAAAAAGAGTCTAGATACCATATTCCAGGAAATTATTAAGGAGAACTGCCCTGATATCATAGAATCAGAGGATAAAATCATCATTGAAAGAATCCACTGATCACCTCCTGAAAGAGATCCCAAAAGGAAAACTCCAAGGAATATTGTAGCCAAATTCCAGAATTATCAGGTGAAGGAGAAAATACTCCAAGCAGCCAGAAAGAAGCAATTTAAATATCATGGAGCCACAGTCAGGATTGCTCAGGACCTGGCAGCTTCAACATTAAAGGACCGCAAGGCTTGGAATATGATATTCCGGAAGGCAAAGGAGCTTGGATTGCAGCCAAGAATCTATTACCCAGCAAAAATGTGCATTTTCTTTCAGGGGAAAAGATGGACATTTAATAACATTGGGGACTTTCAATCTTTCCTGGTGAAAAGACCAGAATTGAATAGAAAATTTGATCTCGACATACAAGACTCAAGAGAAGTTTAAAAAGGTAAACAGAGGGGGAGAAAAAAAAAAAAAAGGTTATCCTATTAGGTTAAACTGTTTATATCCCTACATGGGAAGATAATACTCATAACTCTTAAGAACTGTAAATGTATTTGGGCAGAGAGAAGGACTTTATATAGAGGGTATAAATATAAATTGTCTTAGATGTGATGATACAAAAGAATTAAGGGGATAAAAAGGGAGTCTATGGGGAGGAGAGGAAAGGGGAGGTGGAAGGGGATGAATTATATCATATGAAGAGGTGAAGAAAAAACCTATTACAATAGAGGGAAAGAAAGGAGGGGGGAACATGGCTTCAACCCTATTCTCATTAGATTTGACTCAAAGAGGGAATAACATATACGTTCATTGGGATAAAGAAACTTAATTCATTCTTTAGGGAATCAAAAGGGGAAGGGAAAGGGGGGGACTGATAGAAGGGAGGACAAAAGCAAGGGAGAAAAGGGTAAAGAAAAGAGAGGGGGGTGATAAAAAGGGAGGGCTGATCGGGGGAGGCAGGGGTAAGAAGTAAAACGTCGGTGAGGAGGAATAGGGTGAAAGAAGGGGGGAAAAGTACAAAGGGGGTAAATAGAATGGAGGGGAATAGACAGTCAGTAATAATAACTGTAAATGTGAATGGGATGAACTCTGCTATAAAACGGAAGCGAATTGCAGAGTGGATTAAAAACCAGAACCCTACAATATGCTGTTTACAAGAAACACATTTGAAGCAGAGAGATACACACAGAGTAAAGGTAAAAGGCTGGAGCAGAATATATTATGCCTTGGCTAAAGTAAAAAAGGCAGGGGTAGCAATCCTTATCTCAGACAAAGTGCAGGCAAAAATAGATCTCATTAAAAGAGATAAGGAAGGAAATTACATCTTACTTAAAGGTACTATAGATAATGAAGTAATATCAATATTGAATATGTATGCGCCAAGTGGTATAGCATCCAAGTTCTTAAAGGAGAAGTTAAAGGAGTTACAAGAGGAATTAGACAGTAATATTATACTAGTGGGGGATCTGAATCTCCCCCTCTCAGAATTAGATAAATCTAGCCAAAAAATAAATAAGAAAGAAGCGAAAGAGGTCAATAGATTACTAGAAAAGTTAGACATGATAGATGTCTGGAGAAAATTGAATGGGGATAGAAAGGAATATACCTTTTTCTCAGCAGTACATGGCACATTTTCCAAAATTGACCATGTATTAGGGCACAAAAACATCATAGTTAAATGTAGAAAGACAGAAATAGTAAATGCATCCTTTTCAGATCATGATGCAATAAAAATTACATGTAAGAAAGAGCCAGGGAAAAGTAGAATGAAAATCAATTGGAAACTAAATAATTTCATTCTAAAGAATGAATGGGCCAAACAAGAAATCATAGAAACAATCAATAACTATATCCAAGAGAATGACAACAATGAGACAACATACCAAAATCTATGGGATGCAGCCAAAGCAGTGCTTAGGGGAAAATTTATAGCTCTAAATGCTTACATGAATAAAAAAGAGAAAGAGGAGATTAATGAATTGGGCATACAAATTAAAAAGCTAGAAAAAGAACAAATTAGAAATCCCCAATTAGACACTAAATTAGAGATCCTGAAAATCAAAGGAGAAATTAATAAGATTGAAAGCAAAAAAACTATAGAATTAATCAATAAAACTAAGAGCTGGTTTTATGAAAAAGCCAATAAAATAGATAAAATATTGGTTAATTTGATTAAAAAAAAAGAAAGAGGAAAACCAAATTACCAGTATCAAAAATGAAAAAGGGGATGTTACCACCAATGAAGTGGAAATTAAATCAATAATTAGGAATTATTTTGCCCAACTGTATGCCAATAAATTTGACAATCTAAATGAAATGGATGAATATTTACAAATATACAAACTGCCCAGGTTAACTGAAGAAGAAATAAAATCCTTAAATAAACCCATTAGAAAAAGAAATTGAACAAGCCATTAATGAACTCCCTAAGAAAAAATCCCCAGGGCCAGATGGGTTTACGGGTGAATTTTACCAAACATTTAAAGAACAATTAATTCCAATATTGTACAAATTATTTGGAAAAATAGGTGAAGAAGGAGTTCTACCAAATTCATTTTATGACACAAATATGGTGGTGATACCAAAACCAGGCAAAGCAAAAACAGAGAAAGAAAATTATAGACCAATCTCCCTAATGAATATTGATGCTAAAATCTTAAATAAGATATTAGCAAGGAGGTTACAGCAAGTGATCACCAGGATAATACACTATGACCAGGTGGGATTTATACCAGGAATGCAGGGCTGGTTCAACATTAGGAAAACTATTAACATAATCAATCACATCAATAAGAAAACCAACCAAAATCATATGATTATCTCAATAGATGCAGAGAAAGCTTTTGACAAAATACAACACCCATTCCTAATAAAAACACTGGAGAGTTTAGGAATAGGGGGAGCTTTCCTTAAAATAATAAACAGTATCTACCTAAAGCCATCAGCAAGTATTATATGCAATGGAGATAAATTAGAGGCCTTCCCAATAAGATCAGGGGTGAAACAGGGATGTCCATTATCACCCCTATTATTTAATATTGTACTAGAAATGTTAGCTTTAGCAATCAGAGAAGAGAAAGGAATTAAAGGAATTAGAATAGGCAAGGAGGAAACAAAACTATCACTCTTTGCAGATGATATGATGGTATACTTAAGGAATCCTCAAGAATCAACTCAAAAATTACTTGAAACAATTAACAACTTTAGCAAAGTAGCAGGATATAAAATAAATCCACATAAATCATCAGCATTTCTATACATGACCAACAAAGTCCAGCAGCAAGAGATAGAAAGAAAAATTCCATTTAAAGTAACAGTAGATAATATAAAATACTTGGGAGTCTACTTGCCAAGACAAACCCAGGAACTCTATGAACACAACTACCAAACACTCTTCACACAAATCAAATCAGATCTAAATAATTGGAAAGATATCAATTGCTCATGGATAGGCAGAGCTAATATAGTAAAAATGACAATACTGCCTAAATTAATTTACTTATTCAGTGCCATACCAATCAGACTACCTAAAAATTATTTTATAGAGCTAGAAAGAATAATAACAAAATTCATCTGGAAAAACAAAAAATCAAGAATATCCAGGGAAATAATGAAAAAAAATTCACAGGAAGGTGGGTTAGCGGTACCAAACCTGGAGCTCTACTATAAAGCAGCAGTCATCAAAACTATCTGGTACTGGCTAAAAAATAGAGTGGTAGATCAATGGAATAGGCTTGGCTCAGGAAATGCAGTAGTAAATGACACTAGTAATGTAGTGTTTGATAAACCCAAAGACTGCAGCTTCTGGGATAGGAACTCAGTATTTGACAAAAACTGTTGGGAAAACTGGAAGATAGTATGGCAGAAATTAGGCATAGACCAACATCTGACACCTTATACTAAAATAAGGTCAAAATGGATACATGATTTAGACATAAGAGGTGATACCATAGGTAAATTAGGAGAGAAAGGAATAGTCTACCTATCAGATCTTTGGAAAGGAAAACAGTTTATGACCAAACAAGAGATAGAGTATATTATAAAATGCAAAGTGGATGATTTTGATTACATTAAATTAAAAAATTTTTGTACAAACAGAAGCAATGCATCCAAAATTAGAAGGGAGGCAGAAAGCTGGGAAACAATTTTTGAGGCCAGTACTTCTGATAAAGGCCTCATCTCTAAAATATATAGGGAACTAAATCAAATTTATAAGAACCCAAGTCATTCCCCAATTGAGAAATGGTCAAAGGATATGAAAAGGCAGTTTTCTGATGAAGAAACCAAAACTATCTATTCCCATATGAAAAAATGCTCTAAATCTCTAATGATTAGAGAGATGCAAATTAAAACAACTCTGAGGTACCACCTGACACCTATCAGATTGGCTAAAATGACAAAAAAGGAAAATAATAAATGTTGGAGAAGCTGTGGGAAAATTGGAACACTAATCCATTGTTGGTGGAGCTGTCAACTGATCCAACCATTCTGGAGAGCAATTTGGAATTATGCACAAAGGGCGATAAAGCTGTGCATACCCTTTGACCCAGCAATACCACTTTTGGGTCTTTTTCCCAAAGAGATCATGGAAGGGGGAAAGGGACCCCCATGTACAAAAATATTTATAGGAGCTCTTTTTGTGGTGGCAAAGAATTGGAAGTTGACGGGATGCCTATCAATTGGGGAATGGCTGGACAAGTTGTGGTATATGAATGCAATGGAATACTATTGTGCTATAAGAAATGATGAGCAGAAGGAGTTCAGAGAAACCTGGAGGGTCTTGCGTGGGCTGATGATGAATGAGATGAGCAAAACTAGAAGAACATTGTACACAGTAACAATCAACATTGAGTGTTGATCTACTGTGATGGACTATATTCTTCTCACCAGTGCTATGGTACAGAAGAGTTCCAGGGAACTCGTGATGGAAGAGGATCTCCAAATCCAGGCAAAAAAAAAAAAAAAAAAGAACTGTAGAGTATAGATGCTAAATGAACCATACTATTTCTTTTGTTTTTGATGCTGTTGGTTTTTTTTTTCTATTTTGAGGTTTTCCATCATTGCTCTGATTTTTTTTTCTCTTATAGCATGACTAATGCAGAAATAGGATTAATGTTATTATGTGTGTGTGTGTGTGTGTGTGTATATATATATATACACACACACACACACACACACACACACATATATATATATATATATATATATATATATGTAAAACCTGTATCAGATTACCTGCTGTCTAGGGGAGTGGGGAGGGAGGGAGAAAAATCTGAAATTGTAAAGCTTGTATAAACAAAGGTTGAGAACTATCTTTACATGTAATGGAAAAAAAAATAAAATACTTTATTAATTAAAAAAAAAAAGGCAACCCTGACACTTACTAGCTATATAACCATGGACAATCAGCTTCACACCTTTATACCCCAGTTTTCTCATCTCTAAAATGGGAATATTCTCTTGCGCTACCTAGCTCATAGAGTGCTGGGCAGAAAGTATTCTATATACCTTAAAATGCCATAAATAGAAGAGGAATTCAGGAAACAAATTACAAGCTTGGCACAGGGGGCGTGACAGAGTAGCAATGGAATTAACTAGCTATCTTCTGGAGTTCCCCCTCTCTATCAAGAGCAGAGCAGTTTATATTTTCTTGACTTGTTTTAATAATAATTTTATCTGCCATGAAATAAGAAACAAAGGCAAATTCTACTTAATACCTGATTCCCACCAATAAGGAAGAACTGGTTGCCAGGGTTGAAATGATGACAAAAGCTGGGCATGGTCTGCCATGTGTCCCAGGTACAAAAGAATAGATTTCAGAGGATTCACAGAAAAGATGGCTGGGAGTCCATGGATTAGAATTCAACAGTTGTCAGCCCCCAAAGGAATGGGAGGCTCTGAAGAATAAAATTCTGTTGACAGGAAAGGAAACAGCAAGAGGAGGACAGGGGGAACTGTCTGAAGAGATCAATGTGGATATAATGGGAACTCATCACCAACTTAGATTTGGGCGGGGTGGGGGGAATGTGGGTTAAGTGACTTGCCCAGGGTCACATAGCTAGTAAGTATCAAGTGCCTGAGGCCAGATTTGAACTCAGGCACTTCTGAATCCAGAGCCAGCACTTTATCCACTGAGCCACATAACTGCCCCACCAACTTAGATTTTTTTAAAGAAAAGGAGAGAAAATGAAAGCAAAGCCAGGTAATGGGATGAATACAGAAGTACTACAGGGATAGTGTCTGGAATTCTAAAGTTCAGAATGAGCTGAGGCCATGGAGGAAAGCTTAGAACAACAAAGAAGGGTGACATTTTTAAACTTTTTTATTAGGGAAAAGACCCAAAGAAAAGATAGGACAATTGTTCAGGGTGGACAAGAGAAAGATAAAAGAGGACAGAGAAAAGGGAAGGGGATAAGGGAAGGGAAAGAGAACAAGCATTTATTAAGCACCTACTATGTACCAGGTACTATGAGACCCAAAGAAAAGATAGGACAATTGTTCAGGGTGGACAAGAGAAAGATAAAAGAGGACAGAGAAAAGGGAAGGGGATAAGGGAAGGGAGAGAGAACAAGCATTTATTAAGCACCTACTATGTACCAGGTACTCTGCTTAGTGTTTTTATTGAGGTCAATAATAGTGGATATGATAGTGGATAGAACAGTGGGCCTAGCATCAGGAAAACCTGAGTTCAAATCCAGCCTTCAACACTTGCTAGCTGTGTGTTCCTGGACAAGTCATTTAACATCTGTCTGTTTCAACTCCTTCAACTATAATGGGGCTAATAAGAGCACGGATCTCCCTGAGTTGTTGTGAGATTCAAATGAGGTCTTATTTGAAGAAAAGGCAGAATTGTTTAATTTCTTTTTTGCTTCTGTTTTCTCTTGTAAGGTGAATGGGCTAGAAAGGACAGAACAAAAGTGGCAAATAGGGAGTGGATAGCCAAGCTAAGTAAGGAAAGAGTAAGAGAAATCCCATGATGCTTTTGATGAGTTCAAGTCACCTGGCTTCTGCATTCTTAGATGCTAAAATAAATAACAGATTATTACTGAGCTATTGTCAGGAGTATCTGAAACACCATGGGAAACAGGAGAAGTAGTACAGGATTGGAGTTTGGCAAATACAGATAGGGGAAGGAAAGGGAGGGGAAGGGAGGACCAGCCGAGTCTAAATCAGAAAACTTGGCTTTTATTACCAGAAAGTTAGAGGATCTTTTTTTTTTTTTTTGATACAATCGGAGTTAAGTGATTTGCTCAGGATCATACAGTTAGTAAGTTTCTGAGGTCACATTGGAACTCAGGTGCTCCTGACTTCAGGGCTCTATCCACTGTGCCACCTGGCTGCCCCAGGACCTATTCTTAAAGAGATGGTTAGGGAATGTCTAGGAAAGGAAGCAGTTGTTATACATCTTCATCAAAAACAAGTCATGCCAGACTAACAATTTACTTTTCTTTTTTTTTTTTTAACAATTACTAAACTGGCAGGTCAAGGGAATCCTATAAATCCAATTTACCCAGATTTTAGGAAAGCATCTGATAAAATCTCTCATGCGATTCTTGTGGAAACTCTGGGAGAGATGTTCACTAGACGATATTATTCAGAGCTGGTGAAATGGCCAGACCCAAATTAACTGTTAATGGTTCGATGTCAACTTGGAAGGAATTCTCCCCCACCCAATGCCGGATTTCGTGAGGCCTTACGCTACTGAACAATTTGATTACAGACTTGGTTATCCTCTTATGAGGATGGAAGACACACTCATTAAATATGTAGATGACACAAAGCCGGGAGAGACAGCTAATCCAAAGGAATAGTCAGGATTGATAACACTGGGATGAATCTAATAAGATAAAATTTAGTAGTGAAAAATTTTAAGTCTTTAAGTACAAGATGAGGAAGGCCTGGTGAGATAGTAATTTGTCTCAAGATTTCAGGATTTTGGTGGACTACAAGCTCAATATGTCACTATGATACAGCAGCTAAAAAGAGAAGACGCAATCTTGAAGAGAATGTGTTAAGAGAAGCATAGCTTCCAGGACAGGAGGGTTTGAATAGGGTGATAGTCTTACTGTATTTTATCCTATACATGACTTTGTTCAGTTTTGGGCATAGTATTTTGGGGGAGGGCAATGAGGGTTAAGTGGCATGCTCAGGGTCACACAGCTAATAAGTCTGAGGCCGGATTTGAACTCAGGTCCTCCTGAATCCAGGGCCTGTGCTTTATCTCCTGTACCACCTAGCTGCCCCCTGGGCATGGTATTTTTAAGAAAAATACTGATAAATTGGAATATCATCCAGAGGAGGAAACATAGAATAGTGGAATAGGGGGCTTGGGAATCAGGAAGACCTGAGTTCAAATCCTGTCTCAGACAGTGATTTAACTGCATGACGATAAGTCATTTGATCACCTTATACCTCAGTTTCCTCATTTGTAAAATGAGAGGAGTTGGACCTGTCGGCCTCAAGAATCTCATCTAGATTCAAATCTATGATCTTAAGATTTGGAATAAGTCAGGGCAGCTAGGTGGCGCAGTGGATAGAGCACCGGCCCTGGAGTCAGGAGTACCTGAGTTCAAATCCAGCCTCAGACACTTAACACTTACTAGCTGTGTGACCCTGGGCAAGTTACTTAACCCCAATTGCCACACACACACACACACACACACACACACACACACACACAAAAAGATTTGGAATAAGTCAACCAGGATTGCAAAGGGCCTTTTGATCATAACATCTAAGATTTATTTCAAGGAACCAGTGATGTTTAGCCTGAAGAAGAAAGACTTAGGGGGAACATGATAATGGTTTTCCAGGATTTGAAACGGTGTCCCACATAAGAGGGATTAGTATCTTTTTTGTGTTTGGTGGCAGAAGGCAGAGCCAGGAATAATGGGTTATATAGGAAAAGAGAAAAATTCAGGCTTCGTGTCAGGAAAACTTTCGTAAGAATTAGGGCTATCCAAAAATGGAAGAGGTTACCATCAAGCTAGCAGGATCCCCTCCTTTTGAAGGTGTTCAAGCTGTTGTTGACTGACTACTTATTGGGGATATTAGAAAAGGGATGGGGGCAGCTAGGTGATACCAAAGTGCTGGGCCTGGAGTCAAGAAAACTTGTATTCCTGAATGAAAATCCAGCCTTAGACATTTACTAGACTGTCACCTTGGGCAAGTGACTCCATCCTGTTTGCCTCAGTTTCCTCATCTGTAAAATGAACTGGAGAAAGAAACGGCAAACGACTAGTATCTTTGCCAAGAAAACCCCCAAATGGGGTCATGAAGAGTCAGACACAACTGAAAAAATGACCAAACAACAACAAAGGTGATTCTTGCTCATATAAATGGTTGGACTAGGTGGCCCCTGGGTCTCTTCCATCTCTGAGATTCTGAGTTATTCATATTATCATCAATACAAAAGTTATGCATTTAATGAGTGCAAAATGGATGGTGCGACTCTAAGTTCAACTACTCTCGAAAACAGCTTCTCTAAGGGACACATTAAGCATCGTATGCTTCAGAAACCAAATAAAGGCAAGGGAGAAACCATGAAATCCATCATCTAGCCAATGGAAGAAAAAGTGCTATAACTTAGACACCAGTTTTCCTACTGATCCCTGGGACAACTGCCAACAATAGAGAATCAATGCTCTCAGATGAAGATGATGAGACTCATACATTAAGCTGACACTACAAAAGTATTAACTCCTGACTCTCACAGTTACTGCCCATAACTGAAAGCATATTGGTATTTTATAGAAACTCATCCCATTCTACCAAAATTCCTCCCATGATCACCACTCCCACCTGCTCAGGATATGAGGAAAGAGTAATTTCAATACAAAAACAATCTTCTGACTATGGTCACAGTACAGTAAGCTCTTGGCACCTGTGGATATGGGGGAATAGAAATTCTCAGCAAAGGCATCACCCTCCTTATTCTGCATGGCTGACGACTTGTCAAAGAATTAGAATGCCACAAAGAATCATAGATCAAGGACCTTTGATTACACTGGCATGGGAAATCCTAGCAGCAAAATACATCATAACCCATCTTTAACTTATAAAGCTGCCTAAGGCTCAGGGAGCTTCAGGTACTTGTCTAATGTAACTGAATAAACAGAAGAGGTGAGATTTTATTACCAGGTCTTTCTAACTCTAAGTCCAACACTCTATTCACCACACTATGTTACTGCTCTTAAATTTTTTTTCTCAAAATAAAAAAAAGTATCTTTTGAATTTAGTGGTCAAATTGAAGACCTTTTAAAAAAAGCATATAACACCAGAGCTACAGTGAACATAATTTTATTCTTCCTTTGGTGTCTGAGAAGGTACTTTTCAGGTTCTTGTGATACCTCAGGGCCTTTATAAAAATCTGTGCTCCAGATGTACCAAGGAGTCAGGGAAGAGGGATTTTTAGGCAACAGAGGGCTGGGAAAAAGTCTTGTCGTTTTATTATAGTTACAGCTTGGAGGGGTAGCTTTGCAATGAAAGATCATGAGGATGATAAATGATGTTATTTGCAGAGGAAACTGAGGCAAAAAGAGGTTAATAGACTGCCTCAAGTCAGTGATAAAGCCCAGGGAATATGCCATTACTGAGGGCCACCTCTGTTTCCTGGTGATGCAGCAGGATATATTTCTTTTATGCACTTAGAATGTTCTATTTTGTGTTGTGGTTATCAACAGCGGCTCTCTACTTCTTTATAGGGCAGCCAGGTGACCCAGTGGATAGAGGTCAGGAAGATTCATCTTTGTGAGTTCAAATCTGGCCTCGGGCACTTACTAGCTGTGTGACCCTGGGCAAGTCATTTCACCCTGCTTGCCTCGGTTTCCTCCTCTGTCAAATGAGCTGGAGAAGGAAATGGCCAAACACTCCAGTGTCTCTGCCAAGAAAACCCCCAAAATGGGGTCTCATGAGAAGTTGGGGCATGACTGAAAAATGACTAAACAACACGTCTTTATAAGCTCCTTCAAGGCAGAGGCCATGCTCTCTCCCATTTCTTTTAAGTCCCAATTAAAATTTCATCTTCTACAGGAAGCCTTTTACAACCCCTCTTAATTTTAAAAATAAGGGACTTGGGGAGAAGTCAAGTGGCGCAGTGGATAAAGCACTGGTCCTGGATTCAGGAGGACCCGAGTTCAAATCCAGCCTCGGACACGTCACACTTACTAGCTGTGTGACCCTGGGCAAGTCACTTATCCCTCATTGCCCCTCAAAAAAAATAAAAATAAAAATATTTTTTTAAAAAGGGACTTGGACTCGCAGTGGTTAAAGCACTGGCCCTGGACTCAGGAGTACCTGAGTTCAGGTCCGGCCTCAGACACTTGACACTTACTAGATGTGTGACCGTGGGCAAGTCACTTAACCCCCATTGCCTAAAAAAAAAAAAAAAAAAAAAAAAAAAAGGGACTTGGACTAGCTGGTTAACCTACAGTTCCTTTCACCTCCCAAGTACTACCATCTTGATCTTCACAATAATCCGATGAGGTAGGTGGTTTAGGTATTATTTAATTCCTATTTTACAAATGAGAAACTGACTTAATCAAGGCCCCTGATCTGGCAAATTACAGATCTGGGAATCAAGCATCAGGCTTCTGATCCCTAATCTTGTGTTTTTTTTACAACACCACGTTGAACCAGCCCCTCAATGCAATTATCTCATGCCACCTAATAAACGATAAAAAGGCCTTCTAGAGCTTGTCACTATACAACCAAGCCATCATTAGGATGGGGGGAAAAGAGGAAGACTCCTTCTGAAGGAACTGCCACCATTTGTTGAGTACCTAATAGAGGTTTGCCACTGTTTGTGGTACTGGGGATACAAAAGTGAAGGATAGCAAGGTCTCCGCCCTCAAAGAAGAAAAGAAAAAATAAATTCTAAGCATTGGGAATACCTTTATCAAATGCGAAGATGGGAGTCTGCAGACTGAGATCAGGGAGCATCTACACGTTCTGTTTGGGTTGGTATGTACAGTATGGATAGGAGAGTAACATAAAGTAGTAAAACTGGGGGGGGAAAGCTAGATAATTTAATATATTTCACATTTTATATATATTTAATTATATTATATCTTATACATTATTTTAATTCATTTTATATAATATTTATAATAATTTGATATGTAAAGATAAGTTAGGAAATTTTTAAAAAATAGACTGTGGATGGCCTTCAAGCCTGGCCAAGAAGTTTGTATTTTATCCTACTGACAATAGGAAGCTAGAGAAGGCTTTTGAGGAATAGAGTGACACACTCAAACCTGTGCCTTTAGGAAGATAATTTTGGCAGCTGGGTCAGGGATAGGACTGGACATAGCAGAGGATGGAGACAGGGAGTCCAGTAAGGAGATTATGACATTTAGTCTGGGGTAGAGGTGATAAGAACCTTAACTAGGATTGTCGCAGATGTATGTGGAGGGCAGATGGAAGCTAGAAATGTTGATTAGAAATCCTTGGCTATGGGGGCAGCTAGGTGGTGCAGTGGATAGAGCAATGGCCCTGGATTCAGGAGGACCTGAGTTCAAATCCAGCCTCAACCACTTGATACTTACTAGCTGTGTGACCCTGGGCAAGTCACTTAACCCTCATTGACCTGTCCCCCCCCCCAAAAGAAATCCTTGGCTATGAAAAACAATCTTCTGAAATATGTATTTTGGAATATTCAAAAATTACATAGATACAAGAAGTTTACCAATTGTACTACATTGTTGAAGGCTTAGCTGTACAAAGGAGAAACAGTAGGGGGCAACTAGGTGACACAGTGGATAAAGCACCAGCCCTGGATTCAGGAGGACCTGAGTTCAAATCTGGCCTCAGATACTTGACACTTACTAACTGTATGACCCTGGGCAAGTCACTTAACCCTCATTGCCCTGCAAAAAATAAAAATTTTTAAATTTAAAAAAACCAAAGGAGAAACAATGGAATTCTCAGAAATAGAAAATATAATTTTACTTCTTTTCAACTCCTCTTCTCTGAGAAGTCTGACTGTGATACAACACAATGATAGAATTCCAATAATGGAATTAAGAAATATTAAAGAAAGCAAAGTTGTTTATTCTTTCCTTAGGGAGGGCCACCCCAAAAATATGTATTTTTTAGCCTCTTGCAAAATCCACTAGGTGGTGCAATCTCACCTTCTCAGTCAGGCACAGAGGGAGAAGAAACTCAAAGTAAACAGAACAAGAAGGTCAAATACTGCCCAAGCCACCCCTATGGGGCAGCTCCAGGGAGCAGAGGGTCTTGCTCTGTTAGAGATCTGTTTGCAATACAATTAGCCAAGGATGAGAGTGTGTCTGTTGAGGGGAGAGGGAGAGTTCAGTAGAGCAAAATAGTCACCAAAAAAGCTATTCCTTATAATATTTCATTAAAAGAGGAATAATAGGATCAAGAACAAAGGAGGTAAGAGTTCTGCTGTATTTCGTCCCCGTGAGAGCTCTTCTGGAGCAAGGTTTTTATTCTACGCGCCACATTTCTGGAAAAGCAGAAGAGATGGAGAGAGTTCTGAAGAAGGCCACCAGTGGATGGCAAAAAGGGTCTCCAAATTATGGCATCGGAGGTTCAACTGATGAGAGAAGAAAGGTTTAGCTTGAAGAAAGAAAGTTTTGGAGACAGCCATGGAGACTGTGATCAAGTATCTGAGAGGCTGCCCTCGGCAAATGGCATTAAATGTGTGCAACTGGGCCCCAGAGAACAGAACTGGAAGGAAAGAGTTAGAAGGTATGAGTTAGCAGATTTCAACCTAATGAAAAACAAAAAAACCTTCCTAACAACTAGAGTTACCCCAAATTGGAATGGATTGCCGCAAAAGAGAGTGGGTCTTCTCTGATTATCATTCTTTGAATAATGACTCAATGAACTCGCTGGAGACTTGGTAGAAAGAACTTAGGTAGAGACTGGTCTAGTTGGTTTCTATGGCTTCCACCAATGACATTCTGCGAGTCACTTCCAGAATTTGACTTGGGAAGCCAGAATGTAAATGACAAGGAACCATAACTCTGGTTTCATGATGTTCTAATGGAAAAAATATTAGACTGGGAAGCTGAAAATTTGGAATACAGTCTCTGGTCTGTCACTTATAAGTTAAGTAACCTTGGGTAAGATATTTCTGGCCTTCAGCTTCATCATCTGAAAAAGAAGGTGATTCTAATAGGTCAATGTCACAAAGAGATTAAAGAAAGAGGAAAAGGACCAATATAAATATAAAAATATTTATGGCAGCTCTTTTTGTAGAGGTAATCAACTGAAAATTAAAGGGGTACCTACCAAATGGATAATGACTGAAAAAGTATGGTATATGAATGTAATGAAATAATATTGTGTTATGAGAAATTAGGAAAGAGATTGTTTTAAGAAAGCCTGGGAAGACTTGTATGAACTGATGCAGAGAGAAATGAGCAGATTCAAGAGACCAATTTATACAATAATAATAATAATATAAAAATAAACAATTTCGAAAGATTTAATAATTCTGATAAAGCCAATGAATGATTTATATTTTATTTATTTGTCTGTTTGTTCATTTGGCAGGGCAAAGAGGGTTAAGTGACTTGCCCAGGGTCACACAACTAGGCAGTATCAAATGTCTGAAGCCAGATTTGAACTCAGGTCCTCCTGAATCCAGGGCCAGTGCTTTATCCACTGTGCCACCTAGCAGTCCCAGGCCAATGAATGATTAACCAGGATTCCACAGAACCAGTGATGAAGCATGCTACATAGTTCCTGGCAGAATGTACTATATCTATAGAATGAAACACATGTTTGGAAATGACCAATCCGGGAATTAATTTTGTTTGAAAATGCATATTTGTTTCAAAAGGTTTCCTACCATGCCCCCTCAGTAGGGAGTGGGGAGATGGGAGGGGGGGAAAGTTTAATCACTAAAAAAATAATAATAATTTTTAAAAAGGAAATGCTTAAAGGAGATCATAAAAAAGGGAAAAGGACCCATATGTACAAAAATATTTATAGCAGCTCTCTGTGGTGGCAAAGAATTGGAAATCAAGGGAATACCCAACAATTGGAGAATGGCTAAGCAAGCTGTACTATATGAATGTAATGGAATACTATTGTGCTATAAAAAATAATGAGCAGGCAGATCTCAGAAAAACCTAGAAAGTCTTAAGTACACTGATGTTGAGTGAAGTGGGCAGAACCAGTACACTGTACTCAGTAACAGCAACATTGTGTGATGATCAACTGTAATAGACTTAACTCTTCTTAGCAATACAATGATCCAAGACAATTCCAAAGGACTCATGATGGAAAATGCTCTCCACATCCAGAAATAAAGAAGTGTAGAATTTGAATGCAGATTGAACCATATTGTTTTACTTTTTTTCCTGTTATTTTTTCTTTTTTGAGGTTTTTCCCTTTTATTCTGATTCTTCTTTCATATTTCACAACTAACGTGGAAATATGTTTAATGTGACTGTACATATATAACCTTTATCAAATTGCTTTCTGTTTTGGGGAAGGAGGAGGAAAGGGAAGGAGGGAGATAAATTTGGAACTCAAAATCTTATAAAAACAGATGTTGAAAACTATCTTTACATGTAACTGGAAAAAATTAAATACTATTAAGATTTTTTTTTAAAGGAAGTGGCTAAACTAAGTCACTTATAATCACAGAATCACATAATTTTTCAGTATTGGAAGGGACCCCAGAGGTTACTTAGCCCAACCCACACAAAAAAGAATCCCTACTAAGCATACATATGGTAAGTTTGATGGAAGACCTTATATGAGATGGAATTCACTGTCTCCCAAAACAATCCATCAACTCACAAGCATTTAGTAAGTACCTACTATGTGTAAAGGATTACAGAGAAACCCTCCTTCCACTTAAAAAGAACCCAGCAAACAATCCCTGCTCTCAAGGCTGCCCTTTCTAACTTAAGAAAGTCCTAATGACTAGGAATTCTTTTCTACCATCAAGCCAATATTTACTTTTACCTATATCTTCTACCCACTATTCCTGGATAAGCCCTATGGGGTCAAAAACAGAAATTTGAATAATGTTTAAGTACTTGAGGATAGCTGGCACATTTCTCTCCCACTACCCCCCACCCCCAACCAAGTCTTTCCTTCTTCAGGCTCAACATCCCGAATATGTTCAATTGATTGATTCCTCATATGATATGGACTCAACCATTCTGGTTAACCTTTCCTTTACCAATTCTCTTCCTAAAATGAGGACCCAGACCTGAACACAACACTCCAGAACTGGTCTAAGGTAGAAAATTGTGTGATTCCAAGAAGCTAATGCCCCTTTTAACATAGCCTTTCAGATGCTAAATTCTATGAATCTGTGTCACTTACCTGATTTCCTAGGCACACCACTAAATCATGTTAGAAAGCCTTGGCAAGAAAAATTATTTGTGTGTATATATATTCATCTCTTAACCATACCAAAAACTCCTTAATAAATTTATTAAAGTACTTATTACGTGTCAAGAATTGTGCTAAGCATTAGGATAAAATAGAAAATTTTAATAGTCTTTGAAGAGTAGAGATTCTATAAGAGAGGGGCAATACTTACAGGAGACTGGTCACCATAGAAGGATCAGTTTCGTTTGGGAAGTGATAAGTGAGTAGAGCCAAGGGGTAACGATTCACACTGCCCTTCCACAAAGGTAGAAAAGAGAATTGGGGAGCAGAAGTTTGGAGGCAATGTGGATGGCAAGAAGAGAGCCAGGAGGAGATGTGAAACACCATGTCTGGTCTGTGGACAAGTAAATATGATGGGCTGTGTGAGTCACTCACTCACTCCCCTCATCAGGGCAGTTTGAACCTGGGGCAGGACCAATGGTGGGTAGGCTTGGTAGATGGCAGAGATCCTGTCATAACCCACTTCCAAACACCAACAGCAGCCAGCATGATATCTTGCACATAGTAAGAGTCCAATAAATGTTGAATACATGAATGAACTTCAAACAGAAAGAAAAATGCACCTGAAAATGTCCCAAAGGGTTTGCTAAAATTTCTAAATTTGGAGTTCTTAAATTCTCCTGACAGGCAAGCTGAATTGTATCATCAAAGAAAGAAATACAAGGATAGCTGAGTATCCCTGGCATTTATAAATCCGGAGTTTTTAATATAACTGTTTACAGCACTTAAAATTGAGATGGCTTGGTGAATTTTGCCAATAATTACAGGAGAAAATCCAATTGGTAAGAGTCAGGAAAAATGACATGTCATCGCGAACCATGAGTTCCAAGTCATAGATGGTAAAGATGAGAGACCATCCATAAGGAGGGGGTAATCAAGTGGAATAAATGCTTCAGGGGTCAATGAGGAAGAGACCTGAGACAAGGCCAATGAATTGGGGCAAGGAGGAGGACATTAGTGACCCACAAAAATGCAGTTTCAGTAGAGTGGTTGAGATAGAAGCCAGATTCCAAGAGGCTGCATCTCTAAGTCTCTGCTTATGCAATATTTTTTATCCCCAACACTCTTCATTTTGACCCAAATCATCACATGTGGCCTTCAGATCCCCCCCACCTGCTCCCCTGAATCCACAAAGAATTTTAATTTTACCTCACAACATTTTTCAAATTTTGTCTTAGATTAGAATGATTTACATCCTTATTTATATGTGCATATGGTTCCTGGACTGTAAATACTTTTTTGTCATCTAAATTCTTACTTGGCCAGGTCAGGGCTCACTATCATAAGTTTATATGATTTTATGAGTGAAAATGATACCAAAGAAGAGACATTAATATTTGCTTTGCTTCTGTACCCTAAGGACTATTAGATCTTCAAATTGACTGGTAGCTGAAGTCTTCCATATAACACCAAGCTAAACAGACAGAATGCCGGGCCTAGAATCAGGAAGTCCCAAGTTCAAATCCAGTCTCAGATACTTACTAGCTGTGTGACCCTGAGCAAGTCACTTAACCTCTGTTTGCCTCAGTTTCCTCAAATATAAAACTGGGAAAATAATCTCTACCCCCCCAAGGATAAAATAAGAAAATATTTTTAAGTGTTTAACAGTGGCTGGAGCACAGTTAGGTGCTTAATAAAGGCTTATTTCCTTCCTTCCCTGTCTTCAGCCTTGGGATATGAGCTCCTTCAGAGCAAAAGACCATCTTACTTTTCTATTTATAGGTAAGTACAGCAAGGTAAGAAGGACAGCTAGGTGGATAGAGCACCAAACTCAGAGTCAGGAAGACACCTCCCTGCAAATCCAACTTCAGACACTAGCTGTGTTGACCCTGGACAAGTCACTTAACCCTACTGGCCTCAGTTTCCTCCTCTGTAAAATGAGCTGGAAAAGGAAATGGCAAACTGCTCCAGTATCTTTGACAAGAAAACCCCAAATGGGGTCACAAAGAGTCAGACACAAGTGAAACAACTGAACACTAGGCAGGATATGACAGGTGAAAGGAAAGATCCAGAAAAAGTGCTCCAAATAGGGGGCAGCTAGGTGATGCAGTGGACAGAGCACTGGCCCTGGAATCAGGAGGACCTGAGTTCAAATCCAGCCTCAGACACTTAACACTTACTAGCTGTGAGACCCTGGGCAAGTCACTTAACCCCAATTGCCTCACTTTGAAAAAAAAAAAAGTGCTCCAGAATAATCTGTACAGGGGCAGCTAGGTGGCGCCGTGGATAAAGCATCAGACCTGGATTCAGGAAGACCTGAGTTCAAATACAGCCTCAGATACTTGACACTTACTAGCTGTGTGGCCCTGGGCAAACAGCTTAACATCTCCATGCTCTAGGCAGCTCTCTCTAAGTTTCAGAGAAGGTGACCACCTGCATTTGTAGAGAGTTTTCTCATCTGGGAATTCCCAATGCAAATGAAATTCTAAATCCAGTCCCAATCCCTGTGAAACAGCATTTACAAAAGTTGCCTGCTCCTAATTACAGATAAACTTTTTATAATTATATTATTCTCAGAATTAGTCTTCAACCAATTATACTGGTCACATTATCTGACTATTTAAATTAAGAAATGCATCTTTCTGAAACTATTTTAAGGATCTTTTAATAAATGATGTTTGAATTCTGAAACAGTTTCTTAGTCTTCCTAAGATGTAAGAATGGTACAGTAGGGGGAAGCTAGGTGGCTCCTGGATTCAGGAGTACCTGAGTTCAAATCCAGCCTCAGACACTTGACACTTACCAGCTGTGTGACCCTGGGCAAGTCACTTAACCTCCACTGCCCTGCAAAAAACCAAACAAATAAACAAACAGACAAACAAAAGAATGGTACAGTAGCCTTTGGGATTCTATTTTCTCTCACCCACGTGGCCAGCTCAGCAAAGACTCCATTTTCTATGCACCTGGTACCTTTCCAGTAAATCTCCATGTCGAACCTGTTTCCATGGGATATGAGCTGGAGAGGTCTGTTGTTGCCAGCTTACCCTTCTAATTATCGTGTGCTATGTAAATACATTTGTATGTATGTAAATAAATTGGAGAAAGGTCAATACCTGAATTGTGCTCAATTTCGGCCAACAAAGAAAGGTGTAGCAATAAAGAGAGGGTGCTTAATTTGGAATCAAAGGATCCAGGTTCGAACCTTGGGTCTGTTACCTATTTAACCTGTGTTCGTTCAGCAAATAAGATTGCTGCTCTAGACCTCAGTTTCCTCATTTGTAAAATGAAGGGGTTGGTTAAATAATCCAAGTGGTCTCTTCCAGCTTTAAACCTATGATCCTATGAACTGCCCAGGATCACACAGCTGGTGAGTGTCTGGGGCAACATTCAAACCCACACCCTCCCAACTCCAAGTCCAGTATTTATGTACTGTGCCAAGTTATCTCCTCATTATATGGTAATGTGAAATCTTCACTAAAGTGAACTGATCACATTACAATAATCAGATATCATGAGCCAATCAGTAATCATCTATAAGACTCCTACTGTGTGCCAAACACTCTGCTAGGTGCTGGCGATACAAAAATGAAACAATCTCTGCTCTCAAGAAATTTCTTTGTCATCATGTTGATCGTCTTCCTAGTGAAGTTAACCAGCTGGCATAATGATGATGCATGTATGTATGTATGTATGTAGTCCAACATCTGATGAGCCGGAGGAACTACTTGTCCTGGAGGGATGGGAAAAGCAAGAGCAAGATCCATGTTCCTGAGTGACTTTTCTTGGCTATCCAGAATCACTGTTCCTTTGTTTTTCTCCCCTGAGCCTTGTGCCCATAAAATATTTAAGTACCAGACTATAAAAACCACAGAATTTAGATCCATTAGGGACATTAGAAATCCTCTAGCCCTTGCTCTTACAAATAAGGTAACTGATGCTGATGGACATTAAGTGACTTGCCCAGGGCCAAGTTGTTTAATCTTTCTTGGTCTACATTTCCCCATCTGCAAAATGGGAAGTTGAATTGAATGATCTCCAAAATTCCATCCAGTTAGATGACTGTGTATATCCATTTCTCCAATTAAAAACACAAAATAAGTGATTACAGCATCATAGAAAGAGTGTATTTTGCTAAGAGGTCTGGAGTTCAAGGTAGGAAGGAAACAAGTATTTATTAAGAACCTACTATGTGCCAGGCACTGCACTAAATTCTATAATTATCATCTCATTTGATCTTCCCAACAACCCCTAGGAGGTTATTCCCATTTTATAGTTGAAGAGACTGAGGAAGAGAGGTTAAGTAACCTTGCCCAGGGTCATACAGCTAATAAGCATCTGAGGCTAAACCTGAACTTCCTGACTCCAGGTCCAGTGCTTCATACACTGTGGCCCCTAGCTGCCTCTGCCTCAGGGTTCAAGCCTGGCTCTTCACTTGCTTTTCCCTGTGTGACTCTGGGCAAGTCATGTAACCTCTCTGAGCCTCTATTGCTTCATCTGTAAAATGATGGTCTTAGACTAGATCATAGGCAAGGTCCCTTCAAGCTCTAAATCTATAGATTACATACTGGTGATCTCTGGTGATCTTAAATGGCTCATCAAAACTTCTCAAGCATTCATTTTCCCTTCTGTTCAGAGCGGGACAAAAGCAGCGAGGGAACCTGTGACATTTTGAGAAATGTCCTGATATATCTCATGGCCAAGAATATCAATGACCGGACACTTTTCAGTGGGCAATGATAGAGAGTTTTGCAGTCCTGGCATGATTGTCCACATATCAAGGGCTAGTTGTGCCACGGACAGAAGCTGAGGATGATTTCAGAGTCATAAACAATAGAACCCTTTTAGACAGTTCTCATAAACAATGGGCTTTGACTTCTCAAACTAAAGGAGAAACACATTTTTTAGATTCTTACTCTTCTCTCTCAAAAATCCGGACAAGGTAGATGGTGACAAGGCATAAAAGCAGAAAACAAAGGTCATGGAATGTAACGCTGACTCCAATATGCAAAGATGCTTGCAGGCCATCATTTCAACAGAATGGGTAATTCCTGCAGCGGGAACCACTGCAGGATCACAAACTATGACTTAATAGATTCCGCAGAGAGAAAATGCTGGAGGCATTTTGAGGTGAAATGGCTTGCTCCGGGTCACACAGGCAGTTTCCGAGGTGAGACCCAAACTCAGATGTCTGCCTGACTTCAAGCTCAGGACATATCCTGGCTGCCTCCACTAACAATTTCAACTTAATTCAATTCAACAAGCATTTAGGAAGTGCTTACTGTGTATGTACCAGGCACTGGGGTTACAGAGCCAAAAACTACAACAGTCCCTCGTCCCCTAGAAGAGCTTACTGTGGGAGAGCTTAGGGGTGGGGAAAGACACATGCAGATGTAAATTCAGTTTTAAAAGCCTTTCTCACAGACACTTTGAATACTGTTACTGGGTGTTCAAGAGAGAAGGAATACAATGTTTGTTACTAACACACTCTCATGGCTGAGGAGTCAGCATGAGGACCAAGGAAAAGGCAAAGGAACTTCTTTCCTGATAGCCTTGGAGATAATACGATTAACTGGTATCATTGAGAGAATCTGAAGAGACAATTTGAGATAAGTGAGTTTAACTCTTTCAGTGGAAAAAAATATCCTGTGGTTCAGACATCTTGAGGAGAACTGAGATACTTTGCCTGCCATCCTGAGAAGACAGAAGAGTTGGATTTAAGCATCTGTAGAAGAGTCAGCAGTGGAAGCTAATGGATAGAGGTGAGTAGCTGTGGCTTTTCTCATAGCTGATGTATTACATATCATGCCATATAAAATAGGCTTAAACATATAGATATAAAATATATAAATGTATTTACAATGTACATACATGATATGCCAGATATTTATATATGAAAGTCAACCAATGAAAATATGTAAATATATATTTTAACATTATCTGTTTTTGTTAAGAATTATGCAATTAGTAATATTAAGGTTTGGCAGTTTATGTAGAAAGAAGTTTATCCCAGAGTTGGGGACTTGGACTAATTAATTAATGAAAGATTTTGCATTGTTATTCATTTATAAGGAAACATCAGAAAATATCCCTTGATTGACTTTGAACCCAATATGTGAGACTAAAGTAATGAAGTAACAGGTAAAGGGATAAGAGACTTGCTCTATTAGTTCCCAAGAGCAAAGAGAGCTACATGCTCACACCCTGCATCTCATACCTGCACAAGAACTTCTAAAGATAAGTCAGCAAAAGTCCTACTACAGCTGGGAGGAAAGGTAAGGGGGAAATCTCATCTTTGTTACATTCGTCCCATAGCATAAGGCCTGCATGCACACAGATCAGTAAATTATGTGTGTATGTATGTGTATGATACCCCCCCCCAAATACAAAGGAATTTCGGGGGGGGGGGTGGAGTCCAGTGGAACTGGAGCAATCAGTAAAGGCCTCTAAAATAAGGTAGCACTGGTGCTGACCCTGGAAGGAAGACATGAATTCTTTTTGTTGTTGTTGTTGTTGTTGTTGTTGTTGTTGTTGTTGTTGTTGTTTTTGTGAGGCAATTGGGGTGAAGTGACTTGCCCAGGGTCACACAGCTAGTAAGTGTTAAGTGTCTGAGGCCGAATTTGAACTCAGGTCCTCCTGAATCCAGGGCCAGTGCTCTATCCACTGCACCACCTAGCTGCCCCTGAAGCCATGAATTCTAAGAGGCAGAGGTGAGAGAACACATTCCAAACACAAGATTTATGCAAAACCACATTTGCAGAACATCAAGGAGGCCAAATGACAAGCAATATGCTCATATGATGCTTAAAGCTAAAAGAGGAGAAATTTAAGAAAACTGTGAGCAACTTGATCATAATCCATTCAGAGAAGTTGCAAACAAAAAGAGAAATACCCAAAATAATGTACCTAGTTCCTACAGTGATTTATTTAGCCATTTTTAGTAGGTTAAGGGACAACAAGGGCAGCTGGGTGGCACACTGGGCTTGAAATCAGGAAGGCTCTTCTTCCTGAGTTCAAATCTGGCCTCAGACACCTAAGAGCTGTGCAATCCTGGGCAAGTGGCTTAAGCCTGTTTGCCTCAGTTCTTCATCTGTAAAAGGAGCCAGAGAAGGAAATGGCAAACCACTCCAGTATCTCTGCCTTAAAAAAAAAAACAACCAAAAAACCCAAATGGGGTCACAGAGAGTCAGACATGACGGAAATGACTCAACAACAAAAACATAGGGACAATAAGTATCTAAAAGCTCTCCTAAGGAAGCCATCTGCGGAACACCCTGCTCAGTGGGCAGTGATCCACACTGGCTTTCCAGATGCTTACAAGGTAGTTGGAGGAGGGGGATGAGAAGGGTAGAAGAAAGAGGGGAAATTTCAATTTATGCACTAATTGCAAAATGTTAAGGACACCGGCTCTCTTTTAGCTTCCAATTAATAAAGCCAGTATTCCTAAAGTTGAGTGTTTTGTACATCTTACCAGACCCTTCTGGGTCTATTTAATAACTAGCTCTCTCTGAATATAGAAATTATTAATTTGTCTGTCTGAGAACTGGCCTGCTTAAATATGACTTTTCAATCTGAGTCTTAGCAGTGTTTGCTTCAGGCCCACGACAGGACTGGGCTTTTTAATCATCTCGTTCGACAGCGATTGCCGGCCAGCTTCAGTGATCGTTACATCTGCCTCTCTGCATCAGCACTACCTTGTAGGAATCCATCTACTGATTCTGGCATGAATGAGGAGAATGAACCATCCTTTGAGCCTTGCCACTCCCCTTCCAGCCAAGCCGGGCTTCCTAATCACATTTCTGCCTCTCTGCCCTACTGGATCACTGACGATAGTAAAAGGGAAATACCTAAAGTAAGCCTATGGACAGTACCAGGTCACTTATTTGTTCATTAACATCAAACCCAATACAGGTAGATAGGTCACAGAAGAGTCCCCAAGGCTAAGAGCCAGACAGAACATACTAATGAGGAGTATGTACAACAACATCAACAGTTTAGACAATGTGAGACTGAGAGAAGGTACACAAGAGGACATGCATAGAGGGCCCTGCCTGGTGTCAAGAAAGCCTGGGTTGGGGGCAGTTAGTTGGCTCAGCGGATAGAGCACTGGCTCTGGAGTCAGGAGGACCTGAGTTCAAATCCGGCCTCAGCCACTCAACACTTACTAGCTGTGTGACCCTAGGCAAGTCACTTAACCCCAATTGCCTCACCAAAAAAAAAAAAAAAGAAAGAAAGAAAGCCTGGGTTGAAGCTCTACCTTTGACACACACAAACTATGTGATCCTGGGTAAGTTATTGAACTTCTCAGTCCCACTTCCACACCCCCAGACATTTTTCTAAGGTAGGCAGTCAGGCCGTAGACAACAAGCATATATTAAGCACCTACAACATGAAGGTACCATGCTAAGTGTTGGGGATACAAAGACAAGCAAATTTTAAGAAAAGACAGCCCTTGCCCTCAAATAACTGTAAAATACAGATGAATAACACATCTGCAACAACAGACACTGTTTCCACACTGGGAGTTTCCTACACCAGTGGTGTCAGAATCAAATAAAAATGGCGGCCATACATAAGGACCCTGCTGGCTGCATATTGACCTAGAAAACCACATAATAACAATATCTGTGTCCTATTGCATTTTTTTTTGGTTAAATATTTCCCAATTACATCTTTTTTTTTTTTTTGGTGGGGCAATGGAGGTTAAGTGACTTGCCCAGGGTCACACAGCTAGTAAGTGTCAAGAGTCTGAAACCAAATTTGAACTCAGGTCCTCCTGAATCCAGGGCCAGTGCTTTATCCACTGCGCCACCTAGCTGCCCCCCTTCCCAATTACATCTTAATCAGTTTCGGCATTCATGCTGTGTTTGACACTCTAACCTGTGTCAATGGAATCACAAGTCCTGGCTAAAAGAAAAAATAGAAAAAAAGGAAAAAAAAAAAACATGTAACTTGAAGGGACCAAAGGAATATACAGGAAGGGGGATATAGGTTCATGGTCAGCACAATGAAAGGGAGAAAAGGGAATTCAAAGTGCCCTTGGTCCTGCTGCAAAAACAGGTGGAAATAAGCAGGGCAATATCCCAAAAGGACAAGATTCCACAAGAAGGAATAACAGAGCACACAAAGACAAGGTCATGGATGAGTAGCAAAAGCAAGGCTAGTGTGGATGAAAGCACATTGGATTTGGTGTGAGAGAACTCGACAGTGGCCAAGCCTGGAGGGATAACTAACCACCTGGATTAGAGTTGGGACACACTCGGCTGTGAAAGCGCCATTCCTAAAGTCAAGATCTAACCATGTCACACTCTTAATCAATAAATGCCAGTGGTTCCCTATTGCCTCCAGAATCAATACAAGCTCCTCTGTTTGGCATTCAAAGCATTTCATAATCTACCAGCCCCTACTTTTTCCAATCTTCTAAATTACCCCCTAGGATGTACTCTGCAATCCAGTGACATTTATTTTCTTTTCTGTTCCTTCAGCGAGGTACACTGCCACCAAACACCACAATTTTTTACTGGCTATTCCCCTTTCCAGGAGTTTTCTCCCTCCTATCTTTGCCTCTTGGCTTTCTTCAAGTGTCAGGTAAAATCTCACTTTCTATGGGAAGCTTCTCTGGATGGCCCTTAATTCTAGTGCATTCCCTATGTTGATTAATTTCAATCATACACACACACACACATACACATCTTGTTTGTACATCGTTGTTTGCCATTTAAACTATACGCTCCTTGAGAGCAGAGACTGTCTTTTGCCTTTATTCATATCCCTAATACTTAGCATCATGCCTAGCACATAGTAGGTATTTAATAAATGTTGACTGACTTATTGATTCAAAAAGCTCTTGACAAACTAGAATGGTCAAGTCTAACAAGATGAAATTTAATAGAGATAAATGTAAAGTGGTACATTTAGGTTAAAAAAATAAACATCACGAATACATGATGAGGAAAGTGTGAATGGAAAGTAGTTTGTATGAAAAAAAAGATCCGGGGGGGCTTTGATGAACTGAAGTTTTCATTTATGTCAATAATATAAAACAGCAGTCAAAAAAGCTAATGTGATATAAAGCTGCATCAATATGTTCACGTGTATAATAGATATCATATTACTTGCCTAGAATTTGGGGTTCAAAATTTTTTAAAATGAATTTAAAGGGCTAATATGGAAATATATTTTGCGCGACTGCACATTTATGATCTGTAATTGCTTTCTGTCTTAGGGAGGGAAAGAAAGAGGGAGGAAGAGAATTTGGAACTCAAAATTTAAAAAAAAACAAAGGTTGAAAATAGTTTATATATGTAATTTTTAAAAAAATATTTTGAAATGAATATTAAATTCTTCAAATGTAATTGGGAAATATTTAATGAGTACATTCAAATTTATCAAAGAATAAAAAAGCTGTATTCAGAGAGGCATACTGTACAGGAATAGGGAAGGGATAGTCTTTCTGTACTCTCCCATGGTCAGAGCACATCTCAAATACTATGTTCACTTCTGGGATGGAGAATATACTGAGGAAGAGAACCAAGAAGATCAAAAGCCTTGACATCACAGCAAAAGAGAAAAGTTTCCTTAAGCCTATGAAAGAAGACTGGGAAGGAGGTGGGGGGGGATGGGAGCTGTCATCATCATGTAGTAGAAAGGCTATCTCAGAGTAGAAAGAATGGACCTGTATGCCTCAGTTTCCTCATCTGGAAAATGAGGATAATAATAGCACCAATCTTATCTGCGAGGCTCAAATGAGATGATATTTATAAAGAAGTTAGCATAGCACCTGGCACGTAGTAGGCTCTAAGCAAATGCTGCTATTTAGTAAGCACTAAGTCCTATGATTCTATGAAAGGCTTTGCAAAAGCATTAACAGGGGAGGCAATCCAGGAGACTCAGAGAATAAGGCTGGCCACAATCCACTAATCATACAGAGAAACAATTACATAAATTTTATAAAAAAAAAGTCCATGTGCAACATTGGTATTTATAAATAGGACTAGAGAATGTAGGGATTTGAAATAAGCCTCTTATTACACTTAGAGTGGATCCCACCCCACTAGAGGCTGCGTAGTTTTATAGAAAAGAGAATCTAAGGAGAGAAACTACCAAGATGATGAAAGGTGTGACAACAAAGACTAAGGGGGAAAGGGAAAGAAGTGGAGATTAATCGCTCTCCAAATATCAAGACTAAAGAGGGACTTCCTGCCAATCTTCACAGGGTTGTTTTGAGGAAAGTGCTTTGTAAAGCCCCGAAATAAATGGGAGCTCTCGCTATCCCTGTGAAGTAGATGGAAGGGCTTTTACCGAAAGGCTGACGTCCAGATGGTCTCTCTCCAATGAGAATTCAACAAGCACAAATGTTCTTAAACTGCAGAAATGGGGAGGTCAGGCAGAATTTATCAAAGAACTTTTAAAAAATTTCTGACAGCGAAGATTGTTCCCTCTGGGACTGACATAATAAAGAAGTCTGTGGGATCACTTAAGATTTTTTTTACAGATAAAATGGTTCTTCATCTTAGAGGCAAGTAGGAGACACAAGGAGTAGAAGGAGGAATTCAGAACTAGGAAGACCTGAGTTCAAATTCTGCCTCCAAAACTTCCTAGCTGTGTGACCAACCCCTAGGCACGTTGATTAATCTCTCCCAGTTTCAGTTTTCTCAACTGTAAAATGGAGATAATAATGGCACCTATCTCACAATGTTGTTGTGAGGATCTAACAAGATAATGTAAATAAAGCATTCTATAAACCTTAAGGTACTACATAATTGCTAACTATTAGTATTTTACAAAGATTGTTCGTAGGATTATAGGTTAGAGTCCCTTTAATGCATCCATTTGGGGAGGGGGGAGCGGGGCAATAAGGGTTAATTAAGTGACTTGCCCAGGGTCACACATCTAGTAAGTGTCAAGTATCTGAGGCTGGATTTGAACTCAGGTCCTTGTGAATCCAGGGCTGGTGCTTTATCCACTGCACCACCTAGCTGCTCCTGCATCCATTTTACAGAGGAAGAAACAGGCATTTTTGTTGTTGTCGAGTACTTTCGTGTCTGACTCTGTGACCCCATTTGGGGTTTTCTTGGCAAAGCCACTATTGTGCTTTGCCATTTCCTTCTCCAGCTCATTTTACAGATGAGAAAACTGAAGCCAACTGGGTTAAGTGACTTTCCCGGGATCACACAGCCAGTAACTGTCTGAAGCCGGATTTGAACTCATGAAGGTAAGTCTTGATTCCAAGTCCAGTATTCTATCCACTGCACCACCTAGCTGCAACCTGAGGTATGGAGAGGTTAAATAATTGCCCAACATCACACCTGTAGTAAGTGGAGAAATGGGAATTCAAACTCTGGTTGTCTAACTCCAAACCTAGCATTCTTTCCTGCCTAAAAGTGAAAATAAAATACTCTAAATGCAAATGAATTCAACAATTGTTTATGAAGCACCTACTATGTGGCAGGCACTCTGATAGGTGCTTAGGACAGAAAGACAAAAATGAAATACATCCGGGTCCCGATTGGTGAAAATATTGAATCCCATCAGGTAGTTGCATGTTTTCAAATTCATGCATTCGAAGTCATAATTATATAAAACAGGGTCATTGGTTCCAGTCCAGTAGAAATGTGGTGCAAACTCAAATAATGTATTCACTTTATGGGATTCCCTATAACCACTAAATGGGGATCTAGCTCAATATCTGACTTCAAAGAGCTTACATCTTATTGGGAGTATACAACTTGGAAGTAGATAAGTAAATACAAGATAATTTCAGAAGGAAAAGAGTACTCATTCCTAGTACTGGCAAAGGCTTCCTGTAAAAAGCTTAGCTTTTTCTTTCTCTTTCTTTCTTTCTTTCTTTCTTTCTTACTTTTTTTTGTGGGCCAATGAGGGTTAAGTGACTTGCCCAGGGTCACACAGCTAGTAAGTGTCAAGTGTCTGAGGCTGGATTTGAACTCAGGTCTTCCTGAATCCAGGGCGAGTGCTTTATCCGCTGCACCACTCAGCTGCCCCCAAAATCTTAGCTTTAAACAAAGCTAAGGTTTCCAAAAATCAGAGATAAGGATGGAATGGGTACCTTCCAGACACATGCAAAGACAAAGAGAGAAAATGATCTTTGTAGAAGACATCTAGCCTTGTTGTTGTTCAGTTGTTCAATCGTGTCCAACTCTTCGTGACCTCATGGACCACAGAACAGCAGGCCCTTCTATCCTCCACTATCTCTCAATGTCTGTCCAAGTTCATGTCTGTTGTTTCCATGACACCATCAATTCATCTCATTCTCTGCTGTCCCCTTTTCCTTTTGCCTTCAATCTTTCCCAACATAAGGGTCTCTTCCAATGAGTCCCGTCTTCTCATTATGTGGTCAAAGGCATCTAGCCTTATTGGTCTCTAAAACTCAAGGCTGGCATATGTATAACTTACTTAGTCATGTGTCTATATACAGACACATGATCCTTTCTCTTATTTTCCTATATGCGTTCCAACCTTCTTGATGTAAGGGGCTCTGTCATAATCTCGCTGTACCTAAATGAGCAGCTATGCCCACTTGAAGAAAATCACTTAAGTTTTTTCAAAAACTGGTTTCCTCCTCTGTAAAATGATGGAATCAGACTGAGGTCCATCTTAGCTCTAGAGAAGTATGTTCCTAACCTGTAGTATGTGTTTACTAATTATAATGCTGATAGCAATCACTACGACATCAAATGTCCTACCTCCAGATCCTCAAGCCCTAGCTTCATAAACCAAAGAGCTCTAGCAGTTGTTGCTAAACTGCTACAGTTGGGGCAGATCGTGGGAAGTCACTATCTAGCTGGGCTTCCAGTTATCTCAGAAGTCAGTGAGGAAAAAAAAACAAAACAGGCTATGATATGTTGCTCTGCTGGTGAAAGTAGGACAAAACTCCATAGCCTTTCAGAATTCTCTCGCCAGCAAAGCCATTATCTTGTGCGCTGAACAGAGGGGCTGTTGTGGGGATGAGGTCAAGACAGCTCTTTTACCACTGAGTTTCTCATTCCCTTTTCTGTTTAAGGAAGTAGAGCCCTAAGGAGACTCATACAGGAGAGTATGTAACCAAGGAACTAAAATGAGTTTATGACCATTTGAACTGAGAAACTATGGATTACAGCTGAGGCACAGGAGGTAGCTGAAAAACTGGGCTGATGGAACCAACTAAAAGAGTTATAGTTTTTCTTCTGTAGGGGAAAGACTTATTACCCACAGCACCTCCAGTACATGGTGGAGGCTGGTGAAAGAGCTACAAGCACCAGCATCCACAGGGGATGTTATACAAGGTATGAGGTGACCCTCAATGACCAGGTGGTTCAGATAACAGCAACTGGCAAGAAGCATGAGAGAAGTGGCCCAATGACACCAGCAGAAGACAATGGCAATCTTGCAGCATCAGAGGCATGGCTGGTCCCTTCTTGCACATACCCCAGTCACACAGGTTTCCTATGTGTGGATATCCCACACATAATTGCCATAAAGTCCACCCTTCCCATTGAGTACATATGGTTTTCATGGGCAATGGGCTCATGCTTTATGGAGGGAACATTACATTATTATTTGATAAATATTTCTATTTAAATAAAATGCCTTTGTTAAGGTAAACAAAACACATTGGTGAGGGCTGATGAGCTTTGGTTGGAAAGGATTCTGAGCCACAGAACCTAGAACCGGAGTCACCTAAGAAGGGACTAGAGTAGGGGGAAGGTCAGGTTCTATCTCCATACCCAGTGACTGCCTGCCACACAGCAAATGGGATGTTCCCAGGAACAATGCTTGCTCTTAATTTCCCAAAACATTCTCCTTTTCATCGCTCACAAAAATAAACAAATAAACAAAACGTCCACCCATCTCCCTAAATCAATAAGCCAAGAATTGCTGTGCTTGCACTGAAGCAGATCATAAATATGTATCGACTCTTTGGAAAACGAAACATTCAAACAAGCAGCCCCATGATGGTTTGGGCCAGCCCAGATCACACACATTTAAAGAAATGGCTGAAACGATTTCAGTTGTATATCTATTTCAAGTGTGGCCTTCGCCCTGAGGAGATGGAAGAAATCAATTATGCTGGTAGATTTGGGGTGAGGGGTTCTCTCTGATGTATTTATCTGAAATTATTTATTGAGAGAAATACAAACAAGTTCTCTTGGCAATGAGACACAGAGAGCGGGGGCAGGCATGAGGGCCCCATTTTAGATCACAGCTATTACTGCTATGGATGGTGAAGTGATTACAAAAGAAGGGAATGAATGATTATTTTCCCATTTCTTTCCTATTTCATTACTCTATGATGGCTCCTTTTCCATTATCTACTGGGACCCCTGCTGCTCTTTGTCATCCCTTTATAGATCCCCAAACAGAAAAGCAAAAACCATAAGAACAAATGCCTGGTTCTTGGTAGTCCCCATTTAGGGGTGACCAAAGCAGCCTTCTATTTAATAGATGTGACAATTCCAGAATGTTGGGGCTGAAAGACCTCTTAGAGATTATCTGGAATCCAGTCCCTTCGTTTGAAAGACAAGGAAACTAATATTCAGTGGGGAGAGGTGACCTGTCAAAGGTCACACTGCTAGTTAGTGAAACAGTTGGAACTAAATTCTCACCTCTGGTATCAGTCCCCTCTGGCAAAGCCTGCTAAAGTTGTCTTTTTCAGCTCAGCCCAATGACCAGACCACTAATGCCTTGTATAGGATATGATAATGGTTTTCCAAGACACGAAAAGTACAAGACCAGACCGCACCTCTATTACCCTCTGTTTCCAAGCCTGCATGCAGAGGGTCCTTACCTATTTCAATGCTCTCTTCTCTTGCCTCCCTGATCCATCCAATAAATTTGCTCACTACCCAATTCATCCTGTCTCCTCACTCTACCTCTAAGACTTTTTAAACTATCAACAGACATTTACTAAATCACCCATGATCTCAGAATAGTGGAAAGAGCATAGAACTTAAGAGTCACGGGAACTGAGTTTAATTCCTAAATGTCCACGTACTGTCTGTGTAACGTTGGCTAAGTCACCCTTACCTGCTCCAGGCCTCAGTTTCTTCATCTGTAAGATAAGGGAGTTGGATTATATGGTACATGTTCTCTGCCTTGAGAATGCAAACTCCCTAAAGGGACTGTTTCATTTTTTTGCCTTTGTGTCTTCAGCATTTAGTCAGTCAGTCAAGAAATGTTTATTAAATGCTTACTACATTTCAAGCACTGTGTTAAGCATTGAAGACACAAAGTAGGACACAGTCCCTGTCCTCAAGGAGATTACAGTCTAATAGGGGAAGATATCACCTAAAAGAAGTTGAAAAGGCAAGGCATGGAACAATGATGAAGCCCAGAGGAGTGCAGCTGGTGGGAAAGGAAGAGATGACTGCCCGGGAAATCTTCCTTAAATGGGACATGTCTGGGAGGTGCCCTCCACACTGCACCAATGGAGAGGCCACAGGGGCAGGGGTCTCTGAGGAGCTTTGAGTTTCAGGGTCGATGTGATCAGTCTAATGTAGCGGAGGAATCTGTTCCACCATCACATGAAAAGCACAGTCCCTGGCTTAATAAATAGGTGCTTAATAAATGCTTGATCGTTGAGTACTTGACTGATTAAAAACATCTAATGTGATCTACCCAATGATGTAGATTTTAATGTGTTCTATGGCAAAGGCTAGGTCTGGGACCTGTAAAGATTCCTGTCCTATTTGAAACCAGTAAAAATAAAAGACAGAAATCACAAGAGCTGAGAGGAAATTAAAGCTATCACAAGGACTTTCATCTTCCTTGTACAAATCAATTTCAATTTAAACCAATTACCGATCAGTCGCAATTTATACTAATTACCGATCATTATTACAATTTATTACTAAATACCAATAACAAATAACTGACCTTATGGAGAGCAGGAGCCAACACTGGTACTAAGAACCCGTTATAAATGTAGTTGACAAGCTGGTTACGAATCAGAGGGTGGGCAACCTAGGAAAGAAAGATCTTGTCACTAAAAAAGCATGACTCATGATTAGGTTTGGAGTTTTGGTTTGGTTTGGGTTTTTCCAGTAAAATCACATCTCCACATAGGCTCTGAGCATGGGAAAGAAGTCACTAAGAAAAACTGCTAGGTCTTGATAAAGCAAAACATTCAAGCCTTAAAGTTCTTCTCTCCATTCAGCACCGATGACAATTTGCTTGCCCAAGCACTGTTTCTCAGCATTATAATAGCAAAAATTAGACTGGCGCACAAAAACATCAGGATGTTTTAAAGGCTTTAATGGGGGAAAAGGAATGAAGTGGGGTGGGGTTTATGCAGAACTTTAACTAGGGCAGGGCAACCAGAATTTTGTTCCAGAGCACCAAAATTTGGAGAATGCACAATTTTAATACATGCAATATTTTAACACCATACCAACTACTGCAGTGACTAACTGCCTCTCTTCAACTGAATTTGTCTTAATTACTTCTTGTTTTATTTTCATATCATAGACGGTGAGCTCTCTGACAGTCCAGACTGTTTTATTTTAAAATATTTCTATATTTTCTATCCTTGGCACTTAGCACCATGCCTAGGTTAGAGTAGGTACTTCATAAGTACTGCTGATTGACTGGTTGATCATGAATGTTTTTATTTTTTATTTATTTATTTGCAGGGCAATGAGGGTTAAGTGGTCACACAGCTAGTAAGTGTCAAATGTCTGAGGCCAGATTTGAACTCAGATCCTCTTGAATCCAGGGCCGGTGCTTTATCCACTGCATCACCTAGCTGCCCCTGATCATGAATTTTTAAAAATGTTTGAGGGCATTTTCTGATGCCAGCTCCAGGACATTTTGCAATATGTTTCAGCAGCTTTGTGTATCCATATATCCTCAAACTAAATCAATGAATCATTTGTTCCGTGGCTTTCTCAGGGCTCCTCTAAGGTTAGCATCCCATAAAAGCACTTCCTCATTTACATCACATCTGAAGGTTTACAAGGTATTTTTATCACAAGAACCTGGACCATTTATCAGTGTGATGGTGTTAAAGCTGGAGAACTCCTTGCATGTTAATTTACTGCTTATCAGGATCATTACTCAGCTCTCCAGCTACCCACAGATCCTCAGCTACTTTTTTTGCACAATATCAACAAGGTCTTTCAGCCTTCTATCTTTTTATCATCTCCATTCACCCATCTCTCATTTGTATCTGCTGGCTATGCTGGCTGCTCATTTGTAGGGGACTCCCTCTCTCACTCTTCTTCCCTTCCACCCACCTGATTTTGTTTTCCTTCACTTGTTCCAATTCATTTAGCTTCCCACCATGATTAAGCAAGTCCCAGAGAATATTCCCCTGGGTAAAGATGCTAAGCTTTACTGGCTTTGATGATTTGGGGCTAGCCTACCAAGAAGACCCAAGAATTTAATACAGAGCCAATGCCTCACATTGAGATATCTTATCTTATGAGGGGTTTGCCTGAAAAAAATGTGGGAGAAAAAAAATAAGAGCAGAATTCGATTGTAAAACATTAGACTTCAGTCAGTCATTGGTTCAACTATTTACACAGACTTTACTACTAGGCACTAGAGAACAGAACCTATTCCCTGACTTCATGGAGCTCATCATCTTTATCAAGTAGGAGAATAGAGGGTAGGCAGGAAGATGGATGGATGGATAGATGGGTGATAGAACATTTATTAAGCACTTAACTATGCTCTAGGCATTGTACTCAGCATTAAGCATATAAATATAAGTCCCCCCAAAATAGTCTCTACCCTCAAGAAACTTACATTCTTTTTTCCTTTTTTTCCTTTTTCTTTTTCTCTTTTTTTTGGGGGGGAGGGAGGGGCGTGGGGTGGGGCAATGAGAGTTAAGTGACTTGCCCAGGATCACATAGCTAGTGTCAAGTGTCTGAAGCCACATTTGAACTCAGGTCCTCCTGAATCCAGGGCCAGTGCTTTATCCATTGCGCCACCTAGCTGCTCCCAAGAAGCTTACATTCTAATGACAATATATGAAAAGGAGTGGAAAGATGACTGGTAGAAAGGAGTGGAGAAGGTATCCTGTAGGTCGAGATGTAAAAGTTCAGAGCGTCTAGAGCAGAATCGGGATAGAAGTGAACATGGCCGCTTGTACACTTTCTCAAATGAAGATTCTAGGGAGTAACTGAGCAACTGGAGGAGGGAAACACAAGAGTGAGGGCATCTCCAGCTTAAGGAAACAGCTGAGGCAGAGGTGGAAACAGCCAAAGAATCAAGAGCAGAGCTGGGTTACGAGTAAATGAGAAAAATGAGGCATGCTTACAACTAAAAAATAACTATGATCTTGGGGAAATCAATTAATTAAAGTTACCTTTCATCCGCTCTGTATGTATCTTTTATGTACCTTGTTATTGATGTATTTTCTCCACCATTAGAACATGGGACTGTTTTTGCCTTTCTGTGTGTCCCTTAGTGCTTTGCAGAATGCCTGGCATCCAGTAAGCACTTAATAAATGTGTGTAGACCAGCTGACTAATTTTAGCCTTTGGTTTCCTCATCTACAAAATAAGTGGGTTGGCCTAGATGCTACCTACAGTCTTTTATACCTCTAAATATTAAAATATAATATTCCTGGTGGAATATAAGCTCCTTGAGGGTAGAAACTATTTCATCTTGTCTTTGTATCTTTATCACCTAGCACAGTGTTTTGCATATATCAGGTACTTAATAAATGTTTCTTGAATTGAAATTTATATACTATGGAAAGCAGGAGTCAATCATAGCACAAGTATTATTAACCCAATCTTATAGATAAGGAAATAAAGGCTCAGAAATATTATATGACTTGCCTAGTGCCATGTAACTAGTGATAGGGCCAAGACTTGAACCCAGGACTCTCCTAAATCCAAGTCTGGTGATCTCTTGATTATGTATATGTATATGTGTGTATGTATATGTATGTAAGAATATAATATCCAGGAATATGATTAAGCAATCTTACATTGCTAGGAGAAGACATTACTCTGGAACATAACAAAAAAGTGACTCCTGAAACTGCATGCTGGGACAGATATTTATCATGGGGAGATGAGGGTGGCAGAAGCAATTCATTTAGAAACACGCTGTTGCAGAACAGGACAGCACTCCTAAGCAGAGATCACTATCAATGATGCAAGAGAGTCTCCTTTATTCATCCTAAAACATCTCTTGCATGAAAAGAGCCCTGTGCTAACATCTTTTTTAAGTAATCTTTGCAGTATCATTAAAAGAACTAATCTAAACTATATGATTTCAATTTTGAAACTTATTCCAAAACGTATGGTTCTTCTGTCCTTAATGAATCCCATTATGTAGCTTCTCTTTCTTTAAAAAAATAAAATAAAATAAAATAAAAAGTGAAAACCAATTACCAGGGAATGGAGACTTGATCTTTAAATTACCGACACTTTCTCAATCAGAGTGCATTTGGGGAGAAAATAATAGTAGTTCCATCTTTTTATTTCTAAACCCTTCTGCAAGAAAATGCTGCGAGACTACAAGATGAGAGAGAAAAATAATTTAAGATGTAATTCATTTATCTTATGTATAAATAAAACTCCCCTCATTTGAGTAATAAAAATGAGATGGGAACGTATGTAATTTACCCACATTTTCTTCCAGAAGCTACTTCTTCATTTAGCAAATAAATAGATTATAGCCAACATTCATCAGCCCACAATCACCGTTAAAGTAAATGATTTCTGGAACAAATCAAAAACTCCAAAACAAAGGTAATATTTATGCAGTAAACCAATAAAACATTAGTGGGGCCCATTTACTGCCAGAGAAATGTAAAATCTGATTTCTATCTGGAAACTGATGAAGAATAGCAACAAAAAAGCTGAGGGGAAAATCTAATCAAGAGACCCAATATAGAGAGCTGTTTATTTTTTTTTTTTCCAAGCAGACCAATTTTGAAGGAAATTTAATTTGGGTTGCTAAGAAGATACTTAACAACTTCTAAATTCAATTGGGATAACAACATTCTTTAGTCAGTATGCACCATTAAGCAAAATAAAGTGTTTTCCTTTGTAGACAACCATGAAGACCTTGAAGTAAAAATGGTCTATTTTAAAGAACATGGACAGCTAAAAATATCTCTTTAATGAGTCAGGAATCAACTTACTACTGACAATAAAATGAAAAACAAAACAGAATGAGCAATTTTTAGGAGGAGGATACAGAAAGACACCCTTCCCCCCATTTCAAACTTTCTGGGAGGCCATAAAATTATACTTTTATGTATTCAAAGGTATTATGCACGGTTTAAATAAGTCATGAATATTTATTAAGCATTTATTAAAATAAAATGCTGATGCATATCAACTCATCAGTAAATCGCTTCTTCTTGGTGAGAATCAGTTGAGTTGTTTGGGGAGAAAGGAAGAATGTTGAGCTAAGGGTCTGATGCCACAGTTTTGAATTCTGGCTCTAATACTTCCTACCTATCTGACTTTGGACAAGTCATTTTCTCATGGGTGAGAAAAGGGATGCTCCTATTCCTATCTCAAACATCAGAGCATGTATGTTGGAAGGCACCTGGTAACCCTTAAAGCTCTAGATCACTGGGGCAGCTAGGTGGCACAGTGGATAAAGCACCGGCCCTGAATTCCAGAGGACCTGAGTTCAAATCTGGCTTTAGACACTTGACACTCACTAGCTGGTTGACCCTGGGGAAGTCACGTAACCCTCATTGCCCCACCAAAAAAAAAAAAAAGCTCTAGATCATTATTATTGTTTCTCTCTAGTACCTGTATGACCGCATTGCAAAACTCCAGGGAATTCATGAACTGGACCAGAGAAGGCAGAAGTAACCAGTCATCCTTCAGAAGGCAGTGCCATTCATCTCCCTTCTCTTCTAATTTTGTAGGCAAAGAAGAGTAGAGGCCACTTAATCCCGTTGCCAGCACCTGTGTTCAGAAACAAGAGACATTGTGATTTTTGCTGTTCCCTCAATTCCCATTAGAATGTAAATTCACTCCTTGAGGACAGCGGCCTTCTCTCATTCTTATTTTTTCCCTTTGGTCTTTATATCCTCAACACCCAGAACGGTCCCTAGGCATATAAGCTTAAAATATGCTTGCTGAATTCAATTGGAAATAATCACTTCCCCTCCCATGATGCTTCAGGGAAGGACTTATGGATCACACCAACCAAGAGGAATCTCCCTCCAAAGTGGAAAGGGACCCCGGCTCTAGACGGAAGGCTTGCGTTTAGATCTACCCTCTGAGGCTTAATATCGGTGGGTAATAGTCATCTGACCTCCCTAGATCTCGGTTCCCTCATCTGTAAAACGAGGGTGCTGGACCAGACTACCTCTGAGACCCATTCCAGCCCAAACTCTTAGGTCCTACGATCTTATAGAAATGACTAGATTAGACTCCTCTGTACTCTCTTATGGCATGTTAAGGGCTTCGTCAACACTGGCTAAATAAACAAACACTCTTTCCTTGACAGTCTCAGTTTTATTCTTTTTTTTTTTTTTTTTTTGCTTTGCAATGAGGCTTAAGTGACTTGCCCAGAGTCACACAACTAGTAAGTGTTAAGTGTCTGAGGCCGGATTTGAACTCAGGTCCTTCTGAATCCAGGGTCAGTGCTCTATCTACTGTACCACCTAGCTGCCCCTGATTCTTTAAAAAAAAAAAAAATTTACTAGTTTCAGATTGGTTACTAACCATAGAAAGACACGATGAGGCAATGGATTGAGTGCTAGACATGGAGTCAGGAGAGACTTGAGTTTGAATCCTGCCTGAAACATAAAATAGGTATGTGACTACAACTGTTATTTTTCAGTTGTGTCCAACTCTTCACGACCCCCTTTGGTTGTTTTCTTCATAGAGACAGTGGAGTGGTTCACCATTTCCTCCTCTAGCTCTTTTTACACATAAAGAAAGTGAGCCAAACAGGCTTAAATGACTTGCTCAGGGTCACACAACTAGTAAGTGTCTGATACTGGATTTGAACTCAGGTCCTCCTGATTCTAGGCCTAGCACTCCATCTACCGCACCACCTACCTGTCCTATGTGACCACAGATGAGTGTCATTTAATCTTGAAGGGCCTCAGTTTTCCCAGGCACAAAGTGAGGTAAAACTACTTATTTTTCCTGCCTTATAAATTTGTCACAAGCAAAGGGCTTTATAGACTTAAAAGCATTTTAGAAATCTGAGCTGTCATTATTATTCTAAGAGAAATGTCAGCTGAAGTCATATGAGAACAAATTAGTACAGGAAGACCAAGATATGTATTAGACTAACGAATGAATGCTTAATGTCCAAAGCTGAGAGTAATACTTGGAAAATTCAAAATTAGCCTCCACTTACATTTCTAACAAGCTAATTGTTTGCTTCACCAATATATTGTGCCTTAATTACAGAACATTAATGGCCATTAATAATGAAATTCTGTATGACGTTCACAAGTCTCTATTTCACCCTAGATAAGCCAGACTCATTTAACACTTTCCTATGTTAATGCATGATAGACACAAAACACCGCTTAGACTAGCAATTAGCTTTAGGGATTAAAATATGAACAGAAAGACAATTTATGAATTTTTGTCACCATTCTTTCCAGGTGTGAACATTAGCCAGCTTGTGGACTAGGGTCCTATCTACAATCCACAGGAGACCTCCACATAGCATTCTATGGTCTACAGAAAAGGACTCATACGTTCTCTCATTTCAACCTCACATCAACAGTGGGGTTAGCTATGGCCAGTGGTATCTCCATTTCATAAAGGAGAAGCCAAAGCACAGAGAGATGTCAATTGTATAACATCCTACAATTTGCATGTAGGAGATCCAAGACTTCCTAATTAAATGGCCTCCACGCCACCTAATAGCTTTTCCTTGTACCCAGAAACATATTCATTTAAAACAAACAGGGCTGACGTCAAGTGAAAGTGAGTCCGCTCACCTTTCTCATCCTTCTAGACTTCTCAAACGTTGTGTGTCTCAAAACTCTTATATCTAAAAGCACAGGATATTAAAGCTGAAGGTACCTTAGAGAGGGCATGTAGTCCAGTGACCTCAAATTCAAATAAAAACAGGGGCCACTAATCTATACATAAGGATCTCTGTGGACCACATATTGATTTAGTTTTTAAATGTAATATTATCTGTGTTTTAAATTATTTCCACTTGCTTTTTAAATTTGATATTTTATTTCCCCCAATTACATGTAAAAACTATTTTTCTTTCAAATTCTGAGTTCTAAATTCTCTCCCTTCCTCCCTCCTTTCCCTGCTCACTAAGAAGGCAAGTAACTTGACATCAAATTATATACTATACATGTAGTCATGCAAAACACATTTTCATATAAGTCATTCTGTGAAAAAACATAGATAAGAAAAAACAAAATAAAGAAAAAGTAACTTCTATCTGCACTCATAATTCCTTTAAGATTGTTCTGAATCATTATATTGCTGAAAATAGCTGTTATTCACAGTAGATCATTATACAATAATGCTATTACTATTATACAGTATTCTCCTAGTTCTGTTTATTTCACTTTACACCAGTTCATGTAAGTCTTTCCAGGTTTTTCTGAGAGCATCCTGTATGATTTCTTATAGTATAATATTCCATCACAATCATATACAAAAATTTGTTCAGTCATTGCCCAACTGATGGATATCCCCTCGATTTCCAATTATGTAAGACCACTAAAAGAGCTGCTATAAATATTTTTATATTCATTTTTGTTTTTATCTGTTTGGGATACAGACTTAGTAGTGGTGTTGCTGGGTCAAAGGGTATACGTAGCTTTACAGCCCTTTTATTTCCATTTATTTTGTTAAATCTTTGTAAATTATATTTTAATCTTGGTTTGGGCAGAACTAGGGAGTATTGAGCCCCATGTTCCCCATAGACTGTGTTGGACACCTCTGCTCCAGTCTAATCCCCTTATTTGTAGGGGGAAAAAACTGAATCCCAAAGGAGGAAGAGGTTTGTCCAATGTCTCAGGTGGAAAAGCTGAGAGTAGAACTTGGGTCTTCTGTCTCACGGTCCAATGCTTTTTCTTATTCTTTCTAGAAATGACAGTATAATGTAATTTTGTTGTTGTCCATTTATGTCAGTCGTGTCCAATTCTCTGTGACCCCATTAGGGGTTTTCTTAGCAAAGATACTGGAACGGTTGGCCATTTCCTTCTCTAGCTCATTTTACAAATGAGGGAAAATGAGGCAAACAGAGTTGAGTGACTTGCCCAGGGTCACCCAGCTAGCAACTGTCTGAGGCTGGATGTGAACTCATGAAGATGACTCTTCCTGACTCCAGGCCTGGCATTCTATCCACTGAGCCACCTAGCTGCCTATAATGTAATTAGAAGAGTACTGATCTTAAAAGTCACAAGTTTGGTGTTTAAGTCCTGGCACTGACGCTAGCTATGTGATGTTAGGTCAATTATTCAATCTCCTTGAGCTTTAGCTCTCCCATCTGTAAAATGGGAATAATGATTACATTACCTAACTCATCAGGTTGTGAGAAAATCCTAATATGCCATATGTTAACTGCAAGCTATTCTATTCTCTTGCTGAAGTCAGAAACATCACTCACCGTCTACATCTCAATCAGTCATTCAAAAGACGTTTGAGCATCTACTACATTCAAAAGGATTGAATAGATGGCATGTGAGGTAGCTAGGTGGCACAGTAGCATCCTAGGCCTGGAATCAGGAAGGCCTGAGTTCAAATCCAGCCACAGAAACTAGCTATGTGACCCTGAGCAAGTCACTTAACTCTATTTGCTGGGTTTCCTCATCTGTAAAATGAGCTGGAGAAAGAAATGACAAACCGTTGTTGTAACTTGGCCAAGAAAAATCCAAATGGGGTTACAAAGAGTCAGACACAACTGAAACAAGTGAACTACAACAGAAGGTACAAACCTTCAAGAAGCCTACCATCTAACAACAGAAACAAATGAGTAAAGAAATAATCTTAATTGCTCACACAGAGAGGGCTTTGGAGTTTACAGAAAAATCACAAAATTTTCCAATTTAAAGATACTTCAATGAGCCACTTGTCCAAGCCATCCCTGAAAAAGAATTCCCAATACAACATGGCAGTCAACCAGTCAGCCTTTGCCTAAAGTCTTCCATTGAAGGAAAATTCATCAGCTCCAGGGGCAGCCAATTCCATTTCAAAATAGCTCCACTAGGAGGGTTTTCTTTATATCAAGCATCACTTTGCCCATATGGAACTTCTACTTCTTTCTGGTCTCTGGGACGAAGAAAGACATGCCTATCCATTTCCAGGGGATAGCCCTTCAAAGATTTAAAGATCAGTTATTTTTGTTACCACCTCCCAGACTAAACATCTTAGTACTGACCTACCAGGGTTGTTGCAAGGATCAAGTGAGATAATAAGTACAAAGCAAGTGTTTAACACACAGTGCCTGACACATATTAAGTGGTACAAAAATGCTGTTTGGTCTTTTCAGTTGTGTCCAACTCTTTTTGACCCCATTTGGAGTTTCCTTGGCAAAGATCCTGGAGTGGTTTGCTATTTCCTTCTTCAGATAATTTTATAATGGAAAAAAAAAACTGAAGCAGAAAAATTTAAGTGACTTGCCCAGAGTCACACAACTAAGAAGAATATGAGGCCAGATTTGAACTCACATCTTCCTGAATCTAGGCCTGGAGTTAGCTGATATTATATGACATGAACTCAAGGCCTTTCTACCCTTTTGGTTGTTCACCTCTATATATCTTCCCCCAAACCTTTGTTCGACATCTAATGTCTTTTCTCAGTTCTGTACAAAATGATGTTAGGCAAAACCACATTAGACAGAGCAGTCAGTTGCACAGGATCAATATCATAAAGAAAGGAGTAACTCAGGGGAGATAATACCAGTGGGCTTCAAATCCTAGCTCAGATAATCACTAACCATCTGATTTGCATTTAAAGCAATTGACTGTACAAATGCAGCAACAGAGAGGTGGGGTTTAGTTAAAATGTATTCATGTCAGTGTTGTGAAATGATGCTAGAAATGTGATAACTGTCATATGAATGACAAAGTCTTAGGGGACTTCTAAGAAAGGCAAAATTATGTCCAGTTTCAGGACTAAGGGAATAGTAGTAGTAGTAGCAGCTCACATTTATAGAGCATTTCATGGTTTACAAAGATCACTCTTATAATCCTGTGAGGCAAGTGGTACAAATATTACTATCCCCATTTTATAAATAAGGAAATTGAAATTGAGTGACTTGTTCACTATGCCATAACTAGTTACAAAGAGATCAAGTAACTTGCCTTTCTTTACACCACGAATTCTTGACAATGTCAACAAGGGAAGGCTTGGCTGGGGACAGCAAGGTGGCACAGGGGAGAGAGCACTCGGCTTGGAATCAGAAGGACTCCTCTTCCTGAGTTCAAATCCAGCCTGAGATACTTACTAGCTGTGTGACCCTGAGAAAGTCAGTTAACTCTGTTTGCCTCAGTTTCCTTATCTGTCAAATAAGCTGGAGAAGGAAATGGCAAACAACTTGTTGTTGTTCAGTCATTTCGATTGTGTCTAACTCTTTGTGACCCCATTTGGGGTTTGCCATTTCCTTCTCCAGGTCATTTTGCAAATGAGGCAAACAGGATTAAGTGACTTGCCTAGGTTCACATAGCTAGTAAGCATCTAAAGCTGGATTTGAACTCAGGTCTTTCTGACTCCAGGCCCAGCACTCTAACTACTATGTCACCATAAGGAAAATATGGTCAGAAACTTGTGTGGAATTAAGATAACAAGTTCTGTTTTAGACATGTTGAACTTCAAGTCTTAGAAGGACATAAAGCAGGGGAGTAAGGATAAATGTCTGGACCTCAGGAGAGAAGTCAAGGACAGAGATCACAAATTTGGGCTCATATACAGAGATGCTCACCAAGTCATGAGAATGGATGGGATTCCTCAGGAAGAGGGTAGAGAAAGAAGTCCACAAACAGATCTATGGGTAACACCCACACAAGTCTGGTGTAATGGGAAGACCCCTGGATTGAGAGTCTTCTGGCCAGAGGTTCCCATCCCAAGCCTATTTGGGTGCTAGGCAAAGCACGTTCTCTTCTTCTCCTCCTCCTCCTCCTCCTCCTCCTCCTCCTCCTCCTCCTCCTCCTCCTCCTTCTTCTTCTCTCTCTCTCTCTCTCTCTCTCTCTCTCTCTCTCTCTCTCTCTCTCTCTCTCTCTCTCTCTCTCTCACACACACACACACACACACACACACACACACACACACACACACACACACCCCAGCCTCTATTTCCACACATGTATAAGAAAGGGCAGGGGTTGGACTAGACTAGCTTAAAGATCTCTTTCAGTTAGTTCTAAATCCTATGACTCCTAGAGGACAGAAGAAAAAGGGGGGGCTCAAGGGGAGATTAATAAAGAGCAGAGAGAAGTTAATAAAAAAGAGAGAGAAGGATTTTTTTTTTTGGCTTTCAGCCCAAATGTTCTTGTCAAGAATCTCCATCCAGTCCACAGACTCTCATCTCTACCTACAACCCCTTGAACTTCCATTACGAAAGTAACATTTAGTGAGTTATTTCTCCTAAATTGAAAACCTCTATCAGGGAAGGGAGGAGAGAGAGATCCAGTTCTCCTTGGAGGGGATGCTCATCTTGATGCCACGTGCTTCAAATCAATTACATTTGCTAACTCCTGCTAAATGAACCACAGAACAAAGGGTTTGCTTCTGCATCCCCTTGACTTCTTAAGCACTTTAAGGCTTTCAAGATGAATTTATCCAGACAGGCATAATTTATCTGACTCAAATGCTGGGAATAACTATTCACTGTATCAATATAATTAGAGCAACATTAATTTTCAAATTACGTACATCAGAGACAGTAATTAACAATAACATACACCTAATATTCCACCCTCTCCTCTTTTAAGGCTGTTCTACATGAAGCAACGTGAGCTGGCTCTATAAGAAGCCAACTTGTGAGGTGGGACACTAGAATACTATAGAGAGACAGCATGATATGGCAGGAAGTGCAATGGAAGGAAAGTCGGGAGAGACCTGGGTTCGAATCCTATCTTAGACATGTGTTAGCTAGGGTACCTTGAGCAAATCTCTTAGCCTCATATTCCTCATCTGTAAAATGGGGATAATCATACTCAAATATTCCCCTCGCAGAGTTATTGTTCAGAAAGACAATTTACAAAAAGTATTTTGCAAAGTTGAAAGTGATACAAGATCCCATTAAAGGTCTGGGTTTCTAATTCTGATTTATGTATCCTTGACCTCTCTAGGTCTTAATTTTCATTCCTGTTAACATACTAGCGAGTGCACACGCACACATACACACACACACCACACTTTTTTCCTCATCAGTGCAGAAAACTACTCCCTCTACCAATGCAAATTAGCAATGCATCCATCATCTAGTGTTAGCCAGCTGTCTAGGCCACTGAGATTTAAGTGAGGACCAGTATGACCATGTCTCAAACCTGATGATCTTCTAGGTTTCCAGGCTAGCCTTCTAGCAACTAGAACACCCTGTCTTCTGGGCTGGGGAGGGGGGCTGATAACCAATATCTTTGTTTATTAAATCCTATAGTGAGGAACAAATAAGAATATATGCTTTAGAAGAGCACAGCACACTATGCAAATGGGATGCCCACTTGGTAAGAAGGAGGCTTCCCAATATCCAACCATCCCAGGCCCTGCTTTGACATTCACGCTGTGCCTTCCCTACACTTGGCTTAATTAGGTTCAGATATCAGACACTCACCAAGTCATAAAAAATGTAAAGGGCTTCCTCAAGCTCAGGCAAGATGCCCAAATTCTAGGTGAGAAAACGTAGGAGAAAGGAAAAGCTTAAAGGGCTTTAGTAATAACACTTGAGCTTATTTCCATGAGGACACACTCTCCATCCCCAAACTCACAAACAGAATGCCTCTGTTTGGCATTCAAAGCTCAGGTGCCCTCCTACATTTTCTGTCTTCTCACACCTTACTATACTCCTTGTACTCAACAACACCGACCCTGGCCTCTTAATGTTCTTTCTCGGGCACAACCTACCACCCAGCCCCCAGCACCTTGAATTTTCACTGTCCTGCATCTCTGGACATTCTTCCCTCCTCATCTCAGGCTCCCACCTTTCCTGGCTAATGCCCAAGTCTCAGCTAACGTCCCAGATCCTGCAAAAAGTCTTTCCTAGCCCTCCATCGTAATGCCTTCCTTCTGAGGTTATCTCCCCCACCCCAACTGATCCTGTGCTATACATATACATACATGTATTGTGTGTATATGTGTTTATATATATACATATACATACACATGTGTATATCTAGCTATCTTGTTTATACACAATCATCTCCCTCATTAGACTGTGAAGACCTTAAAAACAAAGACTGGTTGGGTTTTGTTTTGTTTTGTAAACCTTTATTTTGTGTTCCCAGGACTTAGCATCACGAGTACATAGTAGGTACCTACAAAATGCCAAATAACTGATTGACTGTTGGAAAGATGATAGACAGTTCTCACTTTACATAAATGGACAGTTTCTCAGGCCTCCATTTAAGTGCTATATATGTAATGAGAATTTGTTTGTGGATTCGAGGAAGGGAGGGAGGGAGGGAAGCAGGAAGGGAGCCTGCAAAACTGTCCATGAAGGGAGGGGGCAGACACATGATTCCAGGACACGTAGGAGTCAGGGATGGAGAAGGAAGAACAAGAGGAGGAACACTCAGGGACCAGGAACAGACCCCAACACAGATAATGGGAAGACAGCTATGCAGGTGGATGGGCAGAGAAAAGGTCTTCTCTCTTGGTGCCCAGTGTCTCAAGCAAAGACTCCTATCAGGTGACAGTGGAGGAGGTATCTCCAAGCATCCACGTTTCTCCATGAATCTATTCTTCTCCTTTCACTTGGAGGGGTTTTTTGTTTGTTTGTTTGTTTAGGGGTCTTTTGGTGGGGAGAGGAGTGAGGCCAAGGAGTCAAGAGGCAGGAGTAGAGAGAGAGCACAGTACTATAAAGTTAACATAACTGTTTTTTGGAAATGTAGATTGCCTTCAGAATTCTTTTTATAAAGTCAAATTTGCATAATGTGAATTTAACTGGTACACAGATCTATATGGCTGTATCATGTATTCCTGTTGGGATTCTCATTTTTAAAAACTCATACAAGGTGGATTTTTGCTCATAGAAAAAGATAAAGTTAAAAAAACCCACAACCTAATGATGCAGAATTCTGAACAACATAATGACCTATCTTGACTCCAGAAGACTTGGGAGAGATGTGGGAGGCTAGAGGTGGCTAGAAGAGGTAAGCATGACAAATATCAGACAGGGCAAAGCAATATCTGGCTAGTTTTACTTTACAAAAACCAGGCTTCTATGGGGCTAGAGGAGGAAGAAAGGCTTGGAATGCACAAGAATTTTGAAAGCATCAGTAAAACTTTGGGGGGTATCTAGATGGCACAGTGAATAGAGCACAGGGCCTGGAATCAGGAAGACCTAAATTCAAATCTGACCTCAGCTATTAACCTGTATGATTCTGAACAAGTCACTTAAAAAAAATCTGTTTGCCTCAGTTTCCTCAATTGTAAAATACCGATAATAATAGCACCTACCTCCCAAGGTTGTTGTGAGGATCAAATAAAATAATAATTATGAAGTGCTTTAGCACATTGCCTGGCATAGATGCTATATCTTAGCTATTATTAGTCATATTACTTGACAGTGAACAAAATTACTAACTCTGGGGAGATAAAATAAAACATGATACAATGGGAAGAGCTTAGGGTCTGGAGATAATCCTCATTTGTAAATTAAGGGGCTTGGACCAGATTCTGGGCCTTCAAACTTTCTGAGTTTGAGATCTATGAAGGGATATACTTGCATAATACTTCTTGTCTTAGGTCAAAAAGTTTCATCCAATTTCTTAAAAATACAAATTCTGCCTCTTGGTCCCCAAAGTAGATGTAGAAAAGGCTGTCACAAGGGAAAGGAAACAAGCACTGTTTGTGGCTTATGTGAAACTGCAAGAAAAATGACCGTTTCTGACAACTATTGCAGATAAAAGCAGAACTTTTTCAAGAAGCCAAATAGAAATATGAGAGAACTAGGCTCTGTGTGAGAGGCTTATAGATCTAAAATAATACTTTTCAAAGAAATATGAATAAGTGAAGCATTATCTATGATTTAAAATAAGTTCTTTAAAAAAAATCAACATTTCTGTTCTCAGAGAAGGCTCCACGGCAGGAGCCAGTGATCAACAGTTAAACTGGGAATATTTTCTCCTGAGGCAAAAACAATTTGGAGGCGGGAAGGAGGCTCGGAGGACAAGTACATTATGGTACAACCATGATTCCTGTAGGGTTTGGAAGGGAAGATGACCTGAATTCAAATCCTACCTTTAATGCTTACTACCTTGACAGAGTTATTTGATGTCCTTAGGACATGGTTTTCTCATCTGTAAAAAGAGGGGACTAGACTAGATGGCTTTTGAGGTCCCTTCCTTAATCTAAGCCCTAAGGTTCTAGCATCCAAATAACAGCACTGGAGGAAGAGACAACATAGCCACACATGAAATCAAATCCGAAACAAACAAAAATCCTGGAAAGGAGTAGCAATGGCCTGGAGTCAGGAAGACTCATCTTTGTAAGTTCAAATCTGGCCTCAGACACTTCACTTCACCCTGTTTGCCTCATTTTCCTCATCTGTAAAATGAGCTGGAGAATGAAATGGCCAACCGCTCGAGTATCTTTGCCAAGAAACCCCAAATGGGGTCATGGAAAGTTGGACACAAGTGAAAAACAACAAACTCTCAGGAAAGACAGGGTAGATAGATAGTAGGAACTACCAAGGACAGCACATAGAGGACATGGACCAGCAGAGAGCCAGAGATCTTTTTCCAGGAAAAAAGTGTACCCCAAACCCTATGTCAGCTGCATGCTGGCTAGGGCTCCATCATGGACATTGGTCCTCATTTTATACTTGGATTCAGAAACAGTTCTAGATAAAAGTATCGTGAGGTTGAATTGAGATAAAAGATGTAAACCTTAAATTTCTATATAAGTGCCAGTTGTTGTTGATGCTGCAGCTGCTATTGTCATCCCACATTCCCCACCCCTCCAATCTGGAGATAATTTTATTCCCTGACCCTTTTACTCCATTCCTGCTGAGCAATGTTTATACTACAATGCAGGGGTGTGCTGGTAAAGGGAGAAAAATACGCGCACACACTTTTAATCTGCATCATGTATACTTTCTTAAGTTTAGACAATCAACAAAACAAAAGCAAAATCAAGCTCTGATTTTCTCCAGTTTCTAAGGTGAAAATTGAATAACTGGCTCTCTCAAACCCCCTAGAGCTGACATCAGCACACTCTGCTTCTAGCTAAAATTTTTAGGGCAGGTAGACAAGTCTGATCAGAATATCTTGCCAAAGCACAGAGGATAACTGTCTTGATTCACTCAGACTGAAGATGCAGCAAGGTAATATGTTAGTTTCTCAAGATTCTAATTTTTTGTTGAGTTTGTTTTTTTTGGTGCAAAAGAATAAAATTTTAATTTACCACTGGGTTTATTTCTAGTTGATTTCTCAACTTTTTATATCTCCTACTCCTTGAAACAACAAAAATACAACCCATCCACTGCTTCACACGTTATATGTAATTGTTAACATAAGAAAATCAATGACTCAGTTTTCAGCATTTTAAGTCCAAATCGAACAGTATTCTTTTCTAAATTCAGAATGTATTAAAGAAACTTAAGGGACAGGTAGGTGGCACATTGGATAGAGTGCTGGGCCTAGAGTCAAGAAGACCTGAATTCAAATGAGGCCTCAGACACTTACTAGCTGTGTGACCATGAGCAAGTCACTTAACTCTGTTTGCCTCAGTTTCCCCTACCTATCAGATTGGCTAACATGACAGAAAAGGAAAATGACAAAAGTTGGAGGAGATGTGGGAAAATTGTGACACTAATGAAATGTGGATGGAGTTATAAATGATCCAACCACTCTGGAGAGCAATTTGAAACTAGGCCCAAAGGACAATCAAACTCTTATTCCCTGCAATGCCATTAGTAAGTCTATATCCCAAAGAGGTCAAAGAAAAGGGAAAGGGACCTATATATGGAAAAATATTCATAGTAGCTCTTTCTGTGGTAGCAAAGAATTGGAAATTGAGGAGATGTTCATCAATTGGGGAATGGCTGAACAAACTGTGGTATATGATTTTGATGGAGTACTATTGTATTATAAGATATAATAAGCAAGATGATTACAGAAAAATCTGGGGAGATTTATATGAACTGATGCAAAGTAAAGTGAGCAGAACCAGAAGAACATTGTACACAGTAACAGCAATATTATATAATGATCAACTATGAATTACTTAGCTATTCTCAGCAATACAATGATCTAAGACAGTTGCAAAGGACTCATGATGAAAAATACTATCAATCTTCAGAAATAGAACTGATGGAGTCGGAATACAGATGAAAGCATATTTTTAAACTTTATTTTCTTGTTGGTTTTTTTGGGGGGGTCTGTATTTACTTTTTTTTTTGGTGAGGCAATTGGGGTTAAGTGACTTGCCCAGGGTCACACAGCTAGTATATGTCTATGTGTCAAGGGTCTGAGGCCAGATTTGAACTCAGGTCCTCCTGAATACAAGGCCGGTGCTCTATCCACTGTGCCACCAGCTACCCCTGTATTTACTTTTGCAACATGTTCATAAGGAAATGTGTTTTGCATGACTTCACATGTATAAATGTATTGCCTGCCTTCTCTAGGGGCAGCTAGGTGGCACAATGGATACAGCACTGGCCTTGGAGTCTAGAGGACCTAAGTTCAAATCTCACCTCAGACACTTACTAACTAACTGTATGACCCTAGGCAAATCACTTAATTCCCAACTACCTGAAACATCCAGAGCCATCTCCTGTCACCCTAATATATATCTTGCCACTGAACCCAGATGGCTCTGGAGGAGAGAGTGAGGTTGATGACTCTGCGCAACATTGCCTCACTTAATCCAGTGCAAGTCATGACACCCCAATGTCATGGTTCTCTTTGAGACTGAAGGACAAACAACAACAGCTTGCCTTCTAAATGGGGAGGGGGCGGGCTGGAGGAAGGGAGAGAATTGGGAAGTCAATATTTTTAAAAGAATGTTAAGGGGCAGCGAGGTGGCGCAGTGGATAAAGCACCAGCCTGGGATTCAGGAGGACCTGAGTTCAAATCCGGCCTCAGACACTTGACACTTACTAGCTGTGTGACCCTGGGCAAGTCACTTAACCCCCATTGCCCTGCCCCCCCCCAAAAAAAATAATGTTAAAAAAAGTTTTACAATATATTGGGGTGGGGGAGAATAAGGATAATAATAGCACCTGCCTCCCAAGGTTATTGAAAGTATTAAATGAGATAATAATTGTTAAGCATCTATGAGTGCCTGATGCATTGAAGACTATATAAAAGTTAGTTGTTATTGTTATTAATGCTAGCTTGTATAATGAGAAAGTATATGGAAAAGAGAATCATCACCTGGGGTAACATGAAACTGTATCTTCCCTTCAGTTACCATCTTTTAAGAGAACAGTGTTCTTCCAAGCCAGAGTTTGCAACACCAACCATCAAGTATTTATGAAGACCCTACAATCTGCCAAGCACTGTGCTAGACTCTGGGTAAACAAGGACAAAAAAAAAATATGAAACAATCCCTACTCACAAGGAGTTTATGTCCTAATAAAGGAGATAAGTACATGCAAAAATAACATACAGCAAATATATAAAGTTGATCAATGCAAATATATACAAAACACTTAAACACAAAGTCATCTGAGAGGGAGGGCGTTAGCAGCCAGGGGGATAAGGAAAGACTTCATACAGATGATATCTGAGCTACATTTTAAAAGGGGAGAAGATAGAGATAAGTACCCCCTCTAAAATTTATTAAAATAATCTTCTAATGACCCTATGATAAACTCTCACATATAAGCGCTATGGATGGAAGTACCTAGAGAGAAGGGGTGTTTTGATTCTTTGTTTTCATATCCCTATATATGTCCCTGGCACATAGTAGGCATTTAATACTTACTGACTGGTGTTCATTTCTGTTTTCTTTAGCTGTGGAATTAGTTGACAATTAAAACATCAGAAATTCCCTTTTTCATGAATTTTTGTTGATAAAAGTACAGGACTCCTCTGTCTTCTGCTTCTTCCATGACTTTGTACATGCTGCCTGTCCTTCATGGGCTACCTCCTCCTTAATTTACTCATCTGTTACATGAAGAGACCAGGCTAAATGACTCTGAAGGCGCTGACTTGCTCTAAATCTATGATACTCTGACCCATATCTATATTAACATTATCCTTTCACTGTCTTTAATAATCGGGTCAGGGACGGTCTCCTTCATGAACACATTTGCCAACTAAAAAAGGTCCCCTTTTTCTTGAACCTCTCGGGGTCACTCTGTTCTACCTCTACCTCTCCTACAGACTTGATCATTTGTCACATGAGTAACATGATTCTTGAGCTAAAAGAGTCCTGTTTTATTTTCTCAAATAAATATTTCAAAATTTACATGATAACTTTATTATCTGTTTAAAAGGAATAGAAAGTTATACATTACAGAGTCACAGTTTCAAGTGCAATCATATTTTTATTATACTGTGATATGGAAATGCTTGTTTTGTTCCATAAATTAAAAACAAAACAGATAGATAGATAGACAGACAGGCAGGCAGGCAGGCAGGTAGGTAGGTATTTCATACAACCTACTGCTTTAATGTATAAGAATCACAGAAACAACATACTCTTTGACCAGCAATATCACTACTAGGTCTATATCCCAGAGATCATAAAAAAGGTATAAGGACCAACATGCACAAAAATATTTATAGCTGCTTTCTGTGGTAGCAAAGAATTGAAAATTCAGGGGATGCCCATCAATTGGGGAATGGCTGAACAAATTGTGGCATAGGAATATAATGGAATACTATTGTGCTGTAAGAAATGATAAGCAGATGGATTTCAGAAAAACCTGGAAAGACTTACATGAACTGATGCTGAGTGAAGTCAGCAGAACCAGGAGAACATTGTACACATTATCAACAACATTTTATGATGATCAACTGTGAGAGACTCAGCAATAGAATGAGCCAAGACAATGCCAAAAGACTTATGGTGGAAAATGCCCTCTAAATCTGGAAAAAGAACTGTGGAATCTGAATACAGATTGAAGCATACTATTTTCACTTTTGTTGTTGCTTTTTTGTTATTGTTCTTGTTTATTCTTTCTTACATTTTTTTCTTTTTGTTCTGATCCTTCTCTTACAACATGACTAATGTGGAAATATGTTTAGCATGATTGTAATATATAATCTACATCATATTGCTTGCTAGCCTTGGGGGGGTGGAGGGAAGGGAGGGTGAGAGAAAAATTTGGAGCTCAAGAAATATCTTTACATGTAATTGGAAAAAAATTTTTTAATTAAATTAAATAAAAGAATCACAGAAACATCAGAGCTGAAAAGGACGTAGGAGATCATTTCTTTCAGCAAGTGCTATGCCAGGCACTAAGGACAAAGATAAAACCCAGTGTCCCTGCCCTCAGGGAGCTAATATTTTATTTCTCCCACTGCCACTCATATGAATTATCATAATAATTTCCTAACAAGTATTCCTACTGCTATTTCCAATCCATCGTGTATATCATTGCCAGACTAATCCTACTTATAAAAGACCTTTAAATGGAACTCAAGAAAATGAAGTCAGGAATAGCAATTAGATCATATCAAGTACAAAGTCTATGCTGAAGTGTAGGCATTCATCAAGGGATAATCAAGATCTCTGAAAAGAAAAGATTTCGAGAAATTTTTAAAGAAAAGATGAAAAAGAAAGGGCATCCACCCACCATCTGCTTTCTCCATTCTTATTCGTGGGACACAGAGAAGTACTGGACAAAGTCACAAACCATGCTGATTAGAGGCCTCTACACATTTGTGTCATCTAGCCTCAAGCAGGCCCTCTCTCATTATTGATTTGTCACAGTTAAGTTTGACAAGGTTTTGACCAGCTGCCTTTTGAAGTTGCTAAAGACAACGAGAGGTGAATTCCTTTCCAGCTCACAAAGAGACAAAATTATCGTGGGACTGGAATTGCCCTGGCAGAGTCTTCTACTACAGGGGCAGTTCTGAATTCTCTTGGGAGGGGGAACCCAGGGAAGAGGGAAAAGCATGAGCAACAGCAAAAGAAGAAGTAAATGTGGGATTTTTCAAGGACTTGATTATGCTTGGTAGTGGCTGGAGCCTTTTCCTCCAAAAGGGAGTGACTGAATTTATGGCTATTAAGAGAAATCACTGGGATGATGGTGAATTTACTCAACAACCTGTTTCTCTCTTCTGTTTTAGTGTGGAATACAAAGACCAATATGGTTCATTACTCAGTATTTCCCTACTATTTTTAAATTTGCTTACTGCTTCTTTGTAATCTTTTTTTTTTTTTTTTTTTTTTTTTTTTTTTGGTGAGGCCATTGGGGGTAAGTGATTTGCCCAGGATCACACAGCTAACAGCTAGTAGGTATCAAGTGTCTGGGGACAGGTTTGAACTCAAGTACTCCTGACTCCAGGGCCGGTGCTCTATCCACTGTGCCACCTAGCTGCCCCCTTCTTTGTAATTTTTAACAATGGTTTTCTAGATAAAGATATGGTTATATTAATCACAACCTGAGTAGATTTTTTTCCCCTTTTTTTTCCTATAGAGTCTGTGTTGGGGGTGGGAAGTAGAAGGAGGGAAAAACCTATAGATCACTGCCTACCCAAAGACAACTCCCAAAAATGCTGGTGTATTTGGGACCTTTCTATCTTTTAACCTCTAGCAGAGAGATCACTAAGTCAAAGGCTTTTATCATTTATTGTAAAAGCCTCTTAACTGGTCTCTCAAGCCTCAAGACATTTCCCTCCTGAATGTCCATCAACTGGGGAATGGCTGAACAAGTTATTTATTATATATGATTCTGATGGAATACTATTGTGCTGTAAGAAATATGAGCAGGATGATTTCAGAAAAACCTGGACTCAGTGGAGCTGATGCAAAATGTAATGAACATAACGAGGACATTGTACAAAGTAACAGCAATGCTGTATGATATCGGATCAATTGCACATGTCTTAGCTCTTCTCAGGAATACAATGATCCAAGACGATTCTGAAGGACTTATGAAAAATGCTATCCAATTCCAGAGAAAGAACTGATGGAGTGTGAATGCAGATTGAAGCAAACCTTTTCTTTATTTTCTTTGTTGGGGGGGGGGCATTAATCTGTGTTTTCTTTCACCACATGACTAACATGAAAATATGGTTTTTGTGACTTTACATGTATAACCTACGTCAAATTGCTTGCCTTCTCAATGGGGAAGGAGGGAAAGGATGAAAAGAATTTGGAACTCAAAAAAAATTTTTTTAAGAATGTTAAAAACTGTATTTGTGTATAATTGGGAGAAAATAAAATATTAAAATTTTTTAAATGACATTCCCCTCTTCTAGTCCATCCTTTACACAAATGCCAATATAATATTCCTAATTCACAAATCTGACCCCAAAGTCTTTACCAGCTCATAAAATAAAATACAAATTCCATAGCCTTGCATTTAGCCCTTCCATGATCTGGTTCCAAATAATCTTTTCAGGATTGCCTTGCACTATTCCCTCTCTCACACATTACATTCCAGGCAACATGGACTCCTAATTGTTCAATTTCTTTCTTTGGGGGGAGGGGGATGAGGGTTAAGTGACTTGCCCAGGGTCACATAGCTAGTAAGTATCAAGTGTCTGAGGTCAAATTTGAACTCAGGTCCTCCTGAATCCAGGGCCATTGTTTTATCCACTGAGCCACCTAGCTGCCCCCCTAATTGTTCAATTTCACCTTGCCTTTTCCCATCTCTATACATTAATGTATCCTGTCCCTACCCCTCCCACTTGTAAAATACTCTCTATCTCGGCCTACTGAAATATTGTTTATTCCTTTGAGACTGAGCTTACATAACTTCTTCAAAAGAGCCTCCCCTGAGAAGAAAGTGATTTCTCCACCCTTGAAATGTCTTAAAAATCTAGAACCTTTCTTTGCATCCACTGCATTCTATCTTGTTAACATATTCACTGTTAGGTTATTTCGTCCTGTTAGTTTTTGAGTTCCTCAGAGGCAAGGGCTGAGTTGTTTTCATCTTTGTATCACCACACCTTAGCACAGTTCCTTGTACACAGTAGGCATTTAATAAATGATTGCTGAATAGAAATAGATTATGGAACAGGAAGGAGTGGGTGAAGTGAGACAGAAGGAAGATGAACAATCCAAAGAGAATGAACAAAGTCATGGAGGAAATGGGAAGGGTGGGGATGGAAGGAGCAGGCAGAAGGATTGCCCTGAATGAATAAAAGGAATACCCTTAGACAGGCAGAAGGCATAAAGAGCAATGACATTTCTTAGTTGGCATGTGTAAAAAGAAGGGAAAAGAAGACTGCTCAATTTAGTCATAGACCTGAGTTTGAATCTTGGCTTGGACCATTTACTTCCTGTGTGACCATGGGCCTCAGTTTCCTCACCTATAAGACAAAGGGGTTGGATTAAATGGATTCCAAGGGCCCTTGTACTTCCATTTCTAAGCTTTCAGGATACTTTGTGAAGCCTGAAGCCAACCACAGCCACACTAATAGCAGCAAGTTACATTACTGTTTACAAAGTGACTACCTTACAAAAAGCTATGAAGAAGGAATGGGGCAGCCACTGAGGAGAAACAGCCAGGGCAAAAAAACAGCCTGTAAGTGTTGCCAAGCATTAGGGGAAAAAAATGTGCTTTGATACATGAAATCCTTCTAGTCTCATTCCCACCTTAATGTGAGTTCTACTAAAGTAAATACCTGGGAATAGGGCTACAGCTATTCCTCTGTGCTAGGCTGGGCAAACAAACCTGTGCTATAATTCTCAAGTTGATTCATACAATTAAGCCTTTCATACATAGCACACCCACCTAATTATGTTGACCATGCATTCAACTTGGCCTCTTAATCCAGGATCCTACAAACAAGTTCTGTATTCTGGCCTTCCCCAGTGCTTTGTGGTAGGCAAAGAGTAAACGGCAGTTACAAGAGGCCCCCATGCTGCTTCACCAGTAAACTGGTTGTTTACCCTTTATCTTGCACCTATGAAAGGAGTTACACCATTTATGAGATTTTGCTCTACTGACATGCCTTGTACCAAGGACATTTAGGAGTTATAAGCAGAAGCCTGAACGGGTCCCTCTAATTCTAAACAATAACTAGTCCCAAAGCAACATATTCCATTCAATTCAAACAGTATTTTCTATGTACCTGGTATATACCAGGAAGTGCTGGGAGTAGAAAGAAGACATTTTTTTAAAGGTCCCCTCCACCAACAGGCTTGCATTCCACTAAGAAATCCAAATTTTAAAGAGATCAATAAATATGATTTGAGAAGAAAGAGAGCACTGAGGAAGGGAGTGGGGAAAGGCTTTCCATTGGAAGTGGTGCCTAAATTGAGCTTTGGGGTACAGCTAGGTGGCGCAGTAGATAAAGCACTGGCCCTGGATTCAGGAGGACCTGAATTCAAATATGACCTCAGACACCTGACACTTACTAGCTGTGTGACCCTGGGCAAGTCACTTAACCCTCATTGCCCCACAAAAAACAACAACAAAAACAAAAACAACAAAAAATTTTAAAAATAAACTGAGCTTTGAAGGATGCAAGGAATTCCCAGAAGTGAGAATGAAAAAGGAGTCTATTACAGATATTAAGGATGGTCTAGATAAAGACCTGGAGATGGGAAATGGAGTGCCAAGTTCAAGAAATAACAAAAAGGCCAGTTTGGGACTGGAATGGATAGAATGTGAGGGAAAATGGGGTGAAATGAGCCTAGAAAGATAAGGTAAATCTAGATTGTGAAGGGTTTTAAATACCAAACTGAGAGATTTATATTTTATTCTGGAGGCAACAAAGAGCCCATAAAGATTCTTGGACACAGTACTGATATGTTTGGACCCATGCTTTAGAAAGATTGTTTCTCTAGACATATGTAGAACAGATTGGAGAACAGAGATACTATACTGGAAGCTGAAAGTCCACTTAGCCGGCTATTGTGGTAGTCCAGGAGAGACATGATGATTGTCTTGAACTAGAGTGGTCCTAGGAGTAAAGAGATAGGAAACAATATAAGATATCCTATCGAAACATAACTAACAAGAAATGGTGAACTGAGGGAATGGGAAGAGTCATGGACAGCTCCATGGCTGTGACTCTGGATGACTGGAAAGATGGTATCTTTACTCAAAAGAAACACGGAAATTTGAGGGAAAGATGAGTTAGTTGTCAAGGGGAAGATGGGGGAATTTTTTGGACATGGGGAGTCTGAGATGTCTAGCAGGCAGTGAGTGATGCAGGATTGGAACTCAGAAGAGAGAGGAAATGAGGGCTTGGAAGTAGGCACTCTTCCCCCGCCCCCCAACCACAAGATAACATATTTAAAAGAGAACACTTTGATTACAAGACCCTTGCACATAGTGGGAGATCAATGAGCACCTGCTGATTTGATTTTCGATGCAGCAGTGAATTAGAGACAGCATTTGCATGAAGATTAATTCTCAAAGGATCTCTGAAAAGCAGAGTTTAAATATTTGACCCACCATAAACTATTCTCTTTGAATCCTCTAAGGAAATCATTATTTTTTCCCAAGTGAAGAACTATTGCAATCCTGACTGCAAAACTGACTAAGCTTTGATGACCAATCACCACACCTATGAAAGAACAACTGGCAGAGAACTTCGGTCCTCGTGCACAGGGAAAGCAAAACCTCCCCATGACCACAGTTGTACTTCCTTTAAGCATCACCATGACAGTATTACACAGATTTCATTTCAGCTTGAGAGAGAGTTAAGCTTTAAAAAAAAGAAAGGGAAAAACCGCTGTCTACATTGTTCTACCAAGTCAGACACCACATTGAGTAATAGCTAGTATTAGAAACACACGGTTATACAGAGGAGGCAAAAACCCAACACATGACCTCGGGAATGTGGCGTGCCCAGGATATGGATAACAAGTGAGATGAACAAGAGATGCTAATGTGAAGAGAAAAAAATTACCTCATCCGTGTCATTGAGAAGGTCAAATGGGATTCATGATTGGAACATAGCTTCTGAAGGGTATGTTTTATTCAAAAAGAACACATAAGGGTGGAGACAGGGTGAAATAGCAATATACATTTTAAATGTAGGGATTTGAGGAAATCAAGAAATAAGAAAAGGGAATAGAGTCCAAGAGAGAAAGAAACATAAGAGATAATTGATTATACTATAGACCACTTGGACAGAAGGAGAAAATAAGAAAGAAATATTTAGGAAATAGATGACAAACCTGCCCCAGAAACAGGGATCACCTGCACATCTGTTGGAGTGTCCTCTCAGCCCAAAGTGAAAAAATAGCTGATACTATTAGCTTGCCTCACAAATAATTTTGTTCTTTAAAAGATGGAAGAAAAGGTGAACCGATCATCTGGACCTGATTAAGGAAAACTGGCTATTGAAACAGAACCAGGGGGCAGCTAGGTGGTGCAGTGGATAAAGCACTGGCCCTGGATTCAGGAAGGACCTGAGTTCAAATCCGACCTCAGACACTTGGCACTTACTAGCTGTGTGACCCTGGGCAAGTCACTTAACCTTCATTGCCCAGCAAAAAGAAAAAAAAAAGGAAAAGAAACAGAAACAGTAGGAGAGCAAAGAGGAAGCAACTACTTCACCCTTTTGTTGTTGTTGTTCGGGTGTTTCAGCCATGTCCAACTCTTTGTGACTCCATTTGGAAACTGAGGCAAACAGGGTTAAGTGACTTGCCCAGGGTCACACAGCTAGTAAGTGTCTGAAGTCAGATATGAACTCAGGAAAATGAGTCTTTCTGACTCTTGGCCCGGTGCTCTATCCCCTACACCACCTACCTGCCTCTAACAATTTCACCTTAGGATTGTACTCTAGATATTCAGAGGAGTGGATTTTAGAGGTTTCATAGAAATGGGGGGAAGATCCCATAGACTAAAACTCTGCAAGCAAAGTCGATTAAAGAGGAATGGGAAATTCTCAAGAATAAAAATTCTCTTTTAATATTCTTTATTATAGGGGATGACTGGGAAGGGGTTGGGGAGGAACAAGAGAAAATGGAGGTGATACAACAACAAAAGATAATAAAATTTATTCTTTTTAAAAGGCATGTAGATGATGTCATCCATTATTCTGGCTTTTCTTTCATTCTTTATCACCTATGTAGGGTTCTTTAAAGTTTTTTTTTAATCATTTCTTTTCATCTTCAACTCATCTTGAATATTAATACTTCTCATGTAGTCCTATAGGACTGTGCCATCTTTTGTAAGGGAAGGGAATGAGCGATGGCATAATAATAAAAATTCACATAGCACTTTAAGGTTTGCAAAGCACTTTACATATGCTATCTTATGTGGTTAATGCAACAATGTTGTGGGATACCTATTATGATGCCCACTTTACAGAAGAAGAAACTGAAGCTGAAAAGGGTTAGGTGTCTTGCCCAGGGTCATGTAGCCAATAAGTGTTTGAATTAGGATTTGAACTCAGGCCTTCCTGACTTCAATTTAACACTCTATCCATGGCACAGTGTTGTAAGGACTGCATCAGAATCATTAGTATTCAAAATGAACTGAGGCTGGTAATTCTTAAATAATACTTCAAACTATATAGAGAAAGGATGAAAGCAAAGGTAGTATAATGGATGACAAAAAGAAGACAAATACTGAACTCTCTTATCTTATTTCCATTTTCTCTGCCAAGAAGAAAGCTCTTTCAACTGGAAAGCACAGAACAAAAATTATTAATAGTGACTTGACACTCCCCCCAAAATATTTTGATCAGACATTCTTAGGCTAGTGTCCATGAACTTTAAAAAAAACTATTTTGATAACTATACATCAATATAAGTGGTTTCTTTTGTAATACTTTATTTTTTATCTTATGCACTTAAAAACACTATTTTAAGAAGGGGTGTGGGGCAGCTAGGTGGCACAGTGGATAGAGCACTGGCCCTGGATTCAGGAGGACCTGAGTTCAAATCCGACCGCAGGCACTTGACACTAACTAGCTGTGTGACTTTGGGCAAGTCACTGCCCGCCTCCCCCAAGAAGGGGTATGTAAGCTTCACCACAATAAAAAGGGTTAAAACTAGTTTGATAACTATACATCAAGATAACTGGTGTCTTTTCTGTAATGATTTCAGAGGACACATGATGAAGCATATTACTAACCCACTGACAGAGAGGTGATGGGCTCAGGGAACAAGTTGAGACATATTTGGGAGCAAGGCCAATATGGGAATTCATTTTGTCATATAATGCATATTTATAACAAGAGTTTTATTTTTCCTTTTTTTCCCCAGTGGGTGGGGAAAAGGAGAGAAAGAAAATAGATTTTTGTTCATCAAAAACAATATGATTCGGGGCAGCTAGGTGGCGCAGTGGATAGAGCACCGGCCCTGGAGTCAGGAGTACCTGAGTTCAAATCCAGCCTCAGACTCGTAACACTTACTAGCTGTGTGACCCTGGGCAAGTCACTTAACCCCAATTGCCTCACTAAAAAAAAACAAAACAAAACAAACAACAACAAAACAATATGATTCAATTTTTTTTAAGGATTTGGCAGATGTGATTGCTGAACTATCATTTTCAGCTAAATGAATATTTATGAAAAGGTTAAAAACTCTGATTCATAGGATCTTCTACTCTACCAGTTACAACAGAAACAGAAGGTCATACAGGGCTAAAGGCCACTTTGTAATTTCTTTGTTTGCTGGGTTGCCATGACCAAAGAATTCATCACCGGTCTACTGGAGATAAGCCTCTTTGCTCCTTGGAAAACAGACTCAGCCATACTTACTGCTTTCACAGCATTACAGAAATTCCTACTGCTTATGAAACAGGGACATCTCTACACTACAATAAGGCTCAAAGCAAGACCTCTGTAGAATCAGAACTATTCAAAATAGAAGGTCCCTGTTCTGGAAGGTCTTTAAGCAAAGGTTGAGTGACAACTTCTTGGGTATGCCAAGGAGGGGATTTCTGTAGATACCAACTAAATTATCAAGCCTAAGTGGTACCTTCCCACTCTAGAACTGAGTCATCAACAACAGTTTAACAAAAGAGATGTTGTTGTTGTTGTTGAGGATGGTGATGATAAGCATTTATTCGACATTTACTATATTTAAAGCACAGTGCAAAACACTGGGGATACAAAGAGAAAAGTGAATATGGTCCCTGCTCTCAAAGAACTCATATTCAAATGAAGGAAACAACACCTATAGGAGCTATGTAATAATAACAATGATAGCATTTATAAAGCATTTTGAGTTTGACATCCTACTTTACATATATTATTTCACTGGATATCCTCACATCAAACCTGTGAGGTCAATGCAAATTGTCCCATTTTACAGATGAAAATGAGGCAGAAAGAGGTTAAGTGATTTGCCCTGGGTCACAGAGCTAGTAAGTGTCTGAGACAATACCTGACCTTTAGACACTTCCTAACTCCCAACTTCAGTATTCTATCCACTATGACACCTGGCTGCCAGAAAAATCTATCAGTGGGACCCCAGTTCCTGATCTTTTCATAGATGCATGATAATTAGATTTTGTAACTTATCTCCAAAAAATCTCTTAAGAAACATGAAATACCAGAAATTCTAGAAGTATCCAAAAACAAGACTTAAAGAAATGGAAGGTCTTGCTTTAAAAGAAAGCATCAGGTCCAGATTTCCTAAGTCACACAGCATCACCACCTGGTAGTTTCAGCTTCAGCTCTAACTGACCATAACAAATGACTTGCTAGAGAATCAAGTACACCTGGATTAATGAGGGAGGTCTCTGTTGTGAGACTGCAGGAAAACCACAAGTCTAAAATATTTTCCTGGCTCTGACAGGCAGTCTTACATAATGGATAGGGTTTAATGTTGAGAAGACCTGGGTTCAAATTCCTCTTCTGACATTTACTAGCTATTTGATCATAGGCAACAGCTTCCATCTCTCTGAGCTTCAGAAAACTCTCAGACTCTAAGTTATAGATAGGTGAAATCAACATTCATGAAAGGATCTCCCATCCTGGGCATTCACCAATGGGCAAAAATTCCAGTTTCTTGATGTCATTCTAGCTTTTATGACCAAACATTAGGTTGCCTTAATCCAATCACATAATTAATTCATCAATATCTCACCTAATTTCCTCATATGAGAAATAAGCCTACGATAGTAACAAGAGCACCACCCAACCTTGGCAGCTCGTGGTCCTTCTCCGCTGAGATCTTGTCTTTGAACTTTAAGGGTCTTCTGCTATCCAATTCATTTTAGCGAAAGAGCATTAAGATATTCCAGCAGATGGTTTCTATCTGGAGTTGGCAGCCACACACCTGGTGGGGACAATTTGATACAACTCGCCAAAATAAAAGGCCTCATAAATTTGGGATGAGATCAACAACTTTCTACCTGCATCCATGCGCCTAAAGGTCAGCTGTTCTCATTTGCATGTCTTGATTTACAGATCCTTTTGGAGGAACAAATTGCTTGGGCTAAAACAATTTCTGTTTGATTTTTTTTCTTTAATTAAATCTGCTGATAAGATCATCTAGTCTCCAGGCCATGTGCTAGCACTAAAATATTTCCTGTAGCAGAAAGGTTTCCTTTCCATCTTTCCTTGGGAAAGTACAGAGAACATCTTGGAGGTAGGAACAGGTGAATGTTAAACTCTTTCCATTAGCCTCCTCCCTCCCCTTCAAAAAGAATGTTCAAATAGCGGCCCAGTTTTCTAAAAGAGTCATTACTCTTCAAGAAGGCCGATGCTAACACACTTTGACAATCATCCTAATTAGGGAAAGCTTTTTGTCAATTGTGGTCCTCTGCTGGATGGTTAATAGAGTGAGCTTTTTATCTCCATTGTAAAGAGGCCTTGTTTTCTAAATTAAGTGTCAGATGTAATTATGGAAGCCAGAGCACAAATCAGATTATGGAATCTATCCTAAGGGGCACAACTTAACACAACCATGCTCCATATTCCTTTATGGCTTGTATTCAAACGAGGCCAGCCTGTGTCCTCGATGCCCTGGTGTTGTTCTCCCCTAACCTTTAAAAACAATAAGTACAGTGTTTTAAACACATTGAAAAAACACAAGGCAATTCTGAAAACCAACAATGAAACCTGGTTATAGCATAAGAACTGGTTTCACCCCCCACCCCCAATACCATATGTGTTGAAGGGTTAAAGATTCCTACCCCAATCCCTTGGTGATGAGCTGTTGCATCACTCATCCCCCTTCTTTAATAGCAAAGCTATGTAGTTCTATTCTCAGTAAACCAGAAGCCAATTTCAAATCCTATTTACCTTGTAGGCTGCCTTGCTTTTAAAGGTTTTTTTTCCCCCCATATAGCAATATTTTTCCTAGAACACTAAAATGTATGGTGGCAGTTAAATACAAAGGCAGTTTACCAATAAACTCCATCATGCTAAAGCAATATATTCCACAAAAAAGAAAAAAAACCTTCTCCCCCTCTGTCTTTCATTCTCTCCCTTCCTCCCTCTACCCCATACACATGCAGTATCCCAAAAGTCTTAGTGCCATTTTAAGCTTTAATGGACTTTTGGGATACTGTATGTATATGTACATAATGTATATGTATGTAATAAACCCTCATGATGCCAAAGTTTGGCCCTCTCACTCTCTCTCCCCCTCCCTTCCTCCTCCTTTTCCTCCTCCTCCCCTTCTCTTTCTCCTCTGCATCCCCTCCCTTCCTCCTCCCCCTCCTCCTCCTCCTCCCTCCCTCCCTCCCTCTTCCCCCTCCCCCTTTCCTCTCCATCCCACCCTACAGGATCTCCCTATCTTGTCCAGGCTGACAGTGCAATGCCCACTCATGACCAAATCCCACTACTGATCAGCATGCAATCTTTCTCCTCCTCCATCGAGCCAGAAAGCTTCTCCGTACACAGCCTGGTGACTCCTCTTATCCTCCTGAGGGTCTGCCATATTGGTCCCAGATTTAGGATAAACACCCAATCAGCTTTCATTTTCCTGCAGCTCAGAACTCCCAAGCCCCTCAAGTAGCAGAGATTATGGGTATGTGCCCCCACATCTGGCCCAGCTTTCATTTCAAATGCACAGAAGCTAGCAAGGATTCTTCTGTGGGAAGCTGGTTATTCATTCTTAACCTGAGAGTACATTTCAGATTTCATAATTAGCAGGGAATCTACCCCATCCACTGAGGGCTCCTTATGGCAAGGAAGTGCTATGTGCCCATTGCCAAGCTTAACCATCCTCCTATGTTACACATATATAATTGTGCTTAAAGCTCTCCGAGCAGAGCATGGCATATTGGAGGCTTCAAAGAGCCATGGTAAAGAATGCACTTTCTGTGAATCAGGAAAAGAATGTGGGGAGATGATACAGGTCTGCCTGAAAACTGCCTGAGAAATGTAAATAGCTCCTACTCGAAGTAACGGACAAACTCTGAATCTGTCCAATTAAAATCCTCTTAGCGCTCAAAATGCTACTATGTTCCCTACATGCTAAGCGAATACAAAGAGGGCTCTAACAGTAAGAGATCATGGGGTGTCCCAAAAGTCTTATGGCAGTTTTAAGCTATTAAAGTTTAAGCAATTTAAGCTTATTGAAGATTTTTGGAACACTCGATATAAGAGCTGGGGGCCTTATGTCACTGCCTATTTAGCAGGTGAAGATGGAGCTGGAACCGGTCACCTCTAGCCTTAGAAGTATACATTTTGTTTCATTATATGTCAAGGGGTGAAACTGCACAGGGAAAACAGTCTCTTCCTAGAACACAGGTGTGACCACTGAACTTCCTTGTTCATGAAACTTTAGGGGTTCCTCATTGCATTGGGGGTGAAATACAAACTTGAGTTTGACATTTAAAGATATTTACAATTTGGCTGCAGCCTATCATTCTATACTGATTACATATTAAATGTATCAAATGAGATAACATGTGTAAAATGTTTAGCACAATGCCCGACACATAGCAGGTGCTTAATAAATGCTTGTTTTCTCACTTTTTCCTTTACACTCTAGCCAAACTGGAACATATAATTGCAGGTTCTATACATGATATTGCATCTCACCCATCTCTGACCTCCATGCCTTTGCACAGACTATGTCCCATGCTGAAATGCCCTTCCTTATCAACTCCTTCCCACTGGAACCCCAAGATCCCCGAGATGAAGTGGTATCTCTTCTGTCCAATTATTGTATATTTATTTCATGCATATCCTATAGTCATTCACCTGTTAACACACATCTCCCAAACTCATCCCCTTTCCCACTCCCCAAACAGAATAAAAACTCCTTGGGGGCAGGGACTCTCTCCCTGGCTTATTTGTATCCTTAGCTCCCAGAACATGCTCACTGTTTAATAAATCCCTGTTGATTGATTAATCATCAGTTGACTGATGACCTACTATGTTAGAATTTTTAATTCTTATTTCTTTTTCTCTTTGTTAAAACCACATGGCTATGGCACAACATGAAGTCAGAGGGTCTGCATCCAGCCTCCTAGTTCTGCTTTCAGTGTGGGCAAATCAATTTGGGCAAATCACTTCTCTTAGATCTAAAGATTTCTTACATGCAAAATGAGGGGAACTGGACTACATGATCTCCAAAGCCTGGTGGATTAGTGGTCCTCATGTTGCAACAAAATCAACTAATCAAGAAATATTTATTAGGGCCTAATATATGTCAGGAACTAGGTAGGCACTGAAGAGACAGAGACCAAAATGCAAGAGTCCCTACCCTCTTGGGAATTTGTGATTTTGACCATGGGGAAAGCCTCACCCTCTACTGTCATCTCCTGTTAGAGAACTCCCCCACAGAAGCAGAGTAAAAAGAATGCAAGTTTTATTGATCTTTCATGATTTGCACCACTGGAACAAACTATAAACTGTTTCCTAATGGAATATATATATATACGAAACTTGAAAGCCAGCAGAGGGAAAACGGTAACACAAATCTCTCCTTCTCCCAGGCTGCTGTGCTCAGGGAAAGATTTCTCAACCAAATGGCAAGTGAATTTAGCTCTTTCTGTTCTCTCCAACACTGTCTTCCCCAAAGGCCCAACATCTTTCAACAGCAGATGTGAAGCAAGAAACAAAGTAGTTAAAAGAAGAAAAGGAAAGGAAAAGACTAATGAGAACTAACACTGGATGGGGAAGAATGAGTGAAAACAAGAGTGAGGACCTGATGCCAAAAACTTACTGGACAAAAGTAGGTGTTCTCCACAATGTGGTGGGCCACCATGCTGTTCTCTGCTGAGAGCGCCATGATGAAAAGGAGAGCATCTCGTGCTTGCTGTCCCACTGTCCCCTCACGGTGAATGAAGGGAATTAAAAGGGAGAAAATGAGGAAGTTGGCAGCTCCTTGATCCTCACTAGTGTGGAAAAAGAGCTCCAAAATGGACGGGTCTTTGGCCAGGATGCAGCAGAGCTGATTGAGCAAGACAACCAGCTCTCCCTCCACAGCAGGTGTGGCTGCCCCAGAACAAGAGCTCAACAGCATCATTAGAGGCTTTAAGATGGGCTTGTGGTGCAACAGAGGCTGGTGAGACTGCGTCACCAACATCTCATACATCTTCAGCTGTTCAATTTTAGTCTCATCAGTGAACTCTCGCCTCAAGCTCCAAAGGAATAACTTCTCCATGATGTTCTCTGAGACCACAAACTCCAGAATGGGTCCCATCGCAGCATCCTTTGCCTGCTCTTCAATCAGCAGGAAAAGCATATGTTCTACATAATTCTGGACGGCACTGGCTTCATCTGGAGGGATTGATCCATATTTTGCCTGGGCATTTTTCAAAGGGTCATGTTTCTCCAAGATTTTCACAACCTGTTCCAAAACCAAACACAAATTATTAATAAGATATTTGAGAGGAAAAGAGAGGAAGAGACAGACAGACACGGAGACAGAGAGAAAGGCTCTGATTTTCATGGTTTAGGATCTTACAAATTTCATATCCTGACCCACATTGTAAATGTCACAGACACCTTTGAGCATACATGCGTGCCCTTGTTCACAAGTCAATAGTCAAAGATAAATAACATTAAGGGTGTGGGGTAGAAAGCCCACTGGACTCCGAATGTATCACATTCCCCTAATGGACTATAAGCTTCAGAGTGCGGGGTCTGCCAGTGTTCATATTTATATAGTATTTTAAGCTTTTCACAATGATAGATATATACATATATATGGATACATATATGGATAACAATATTATAACATTATTATATATCTGGAATATGATATGTATGAATAATGCATTCTCTGAGGACCTTCTCCCCCCCATACAATTAGTAAATCTCTACCTACAAAAATATGCACTAAATAGGCAACTATTTCCCAGACTTTTCCTTTCTCCTCATGAGAGCCTATTCATGACTTCCTTCTGTCCACCAAAAGGCCAACATGAGAAGCAAGGATACATAGGGCAGAGAGAGCCAACCTAGGAATCAGAGAGGTTCGAGTCTCACTCTGACACATATTTGCTTCCTGAGCCCTGGGCAGTCACCTAAGCTCTCTGTTCCTCAGGCTCTAAGCTCTAAGATTATAAACTAAAGATCAACAGCTGAGTTGCTTTAATAGGAGATTCTCTAGCAGTGAAATCTAAGGCCCCAAACCAAACAACCAATCCCCCACACACACACACATATAATTAACCACACCTTGCACATTAGTGAGCAGAAGGAGAAGGAAGAGAAGAACAAAAAGCAGCAGCAGCTAGCATGTATGTATCTTAAGATTGCAAAGTTCCTTGATCCAACCATTCTGGAGAGCAGTTTGGAACTATGCCCAAAGAGCTATAAAGCTGTGCATACCCTTTGACCCAGCAATAACACTTTTGGATCTTTTTCCCAAGGAGATCATAGAAAAGGGAAAGGACCCACATGTTCAAAAATATTTATAGCTCCTCTTTTTGTGGTGGCAAGGAATTGGAAATTGAGGGGCTGCCCATCAATTGGGGAATGGCTGAACAAGTTGTGGTATATGAATGTAATGGTATTCTATTGTGCTGTAAGAAACGATGAGCAGGAGAAGTTCAGAGAAACCTGGAAGGACTTTCATGAACTGATGATGAGTGAGATGAGCAGAACCAGAACATTATACACAGTATCATCAACATTGTGTGTTGATCAACTGTGATAGACTGGATTCTTCTCACCAATACAATGGTACAAGAGAGTTCCAGGGGACTCATGATGGAAAAGGCTCTCCAAATCCAGAAGAAAAAAAAAGAACTATGGAATATGGATGATGATTGAACCATACTATTTCTTTTGTTTTTGGTGCTGTTATTTTCCTATTTTGAGGTTTTTCCTTATTGCTCTGATTCTTCTCTTATAGCATGACTGATGCAGAAATATGTTTAATGTTGTTATGTATGTGTATATGTATATGTGTGTGTGTGTGTGTGTGTATAACCTATATCAGATTGCCTACTGTCTGGGGGAGGGGGGAGGGAGGGAGAAAAATTTGAAAATGGAAATCTTATGTAAACAAATGCTGAAAGCTATCTCTACACATAACTGGAAAATAATAAAAATACTTTTATTTTTAAAATAAATAAATAAAGTTTAAAAAAATATTGCAACGTTCTTTCCATAGATTTCACTGGATTCTCACAATTCAGTAGGTAGTATTTATTATCCCCATTTTACAGATGAGAAACTGGAGGATAACACAACTAGTAAGTGTCTAGAGCTGACTTTGAACTCAGACATTCCAGACTCCAAGTCCAACATCCTTACTCACTGCACCTGTCATCGTCATCATCACCACCACCACCATCATCACCATGGTCATCACCACAATTATTTTTATTATTCTTATTAGTGAATAGATCTATTCTGGTCCTGGGGATTTCAAAGATAGAGCATGCTATGCATTTACCTTTTCAGTGGCTTCCAGCCAAAAGGGAAAAAAAAATGTTGGAAGACCCAACTGTAAGCCCCTTAAAGAACAGACTCCAAATAATGCTTAGTCAGCCTAAGGCTTTGATTTAATTGGTGACTTTGTCTTGGATCTTTCAGTTTGCCTTCTCAGCATCTTGTTAATTGGAGCAAGCTAATTTCGCTATTCCTTTGCTACAATGCTATATCTGATGCATTGTAACAGATTCTGTACTATGCTAGAAAATCAGAACAGATGACTAAGAGGCAGCCGAACACAGTAAAACAAGTTGGATTTCATGTCAAAACCCAGATCTGCCACTTACCATGCATGTGATCTTGGGCAAGCCTTTCTGGACTTTGGTTTCCTCCAATGTAAAATTAAGAGCGTTGGGCTAGTTGATAGCCTAAATCCCTTTTATCTCCAAATCTGTGATCCTATGAGTGTAACTTATCCTGTGTTAGGTTACCCCCCAAATCTATAAGAAGTGAAATGTGCCTTTTCTTGTACTAAAAATCACTGAGATTTCATTATCTGCTAGTTGCTCTGCTACCTTTTCCTTGGACAGTATTAATACCTTCATAATAACACACACAGTGCTTAATGATGACAAAATGTTTCCCATATATCATCTCACTTGATGGTTTTAAGATTAATGAAGTCATTCCAAATGGAAAACCTAAAGAAATTTTAGATGAAGGCTTTTGGCATTAGAGGAATTAAGATGGTGACCAACTCTGTGGTGGTCTTGTCACCATACTATACCACTGGGGCCACTTTTCAGTCACTCATTTATTTTATTATTTTATTTTATTTTTTGCAGGGCAATGAGTGTTAAGTGACTTGCCCAGGGTCACACAGCTAGTAAGTGTCAAGTGTCTGAGGCCAGATTTGAGTTCAGGTCCTCCTTAATCCAGGGCTGGTGCTTTATCCACTGTGCCACCTAGCTGCTCCCTACTGGGGCCACTTTTAATTGAATGAATGAATTCCCTAATTTATCATCTCTTTCAGATAAACACCTTTCAAGTTCTGCCAAGGAGAGGAAGGAAGGACCTTTTTCATGTAGTTCTAAAACAGTAGCATGCAAGATGAACCAGCTTTACCACAAAATTATGTCCAAAAAAGAGACATGCAGGGTTTTTTATAGATGACATTGAGCCAGGATTTTTTAAAAGTAAGAATGAAAATCAGCACATTCTTTTAAAATTGTACCTCTACATATAAGTATAAGCATTTATAGTTGTATTACATATGCTCACAAGCATGTATATGTGTGTTTATAGATAGACACACACACACTAGGCAATAGTAAATTAGTAAATAGTAAAATGCCTTATTTATTTAATCATGATTTACACTTTCCAACATTCACTTTCTTTTAAAATCTCCTGTTCTATTCAATGCTATTCCCAATAATTTGAATTGTTTTTTAATGTATTTGGGGAAAGCAGACCTGTGATTTCACCTCCCATTTCTAGTGTGGGAACTCCTTCCATGGCTGATCTGCCACTCCTATGCAATTTAAGAGCCTTGAAGATTTGCCTAGGGAAAGGAAAGATTAAATGACTTGCCCATGGTCACAAAACTGCTATGAGATAAAGGCAGGCCCTTCCTGACTCCAAGGACAGACCTCTACTAACCTGGCCAGGCTACTTTTTTTCCCCTCCCAATTTAGTCCTGTGCTAATATACCCATTCTTTGGCTGGGTAAACCTAAAAAGGCAGATAAATGTTCAAACAGGAGCTGCTAATGACTATATAATTAATATACTTTCTTTAGAGATGCAATTCAGCCCTACAGCAAACCCTGCCATGTATGCAAAGCTCCTGAGTTAATGTTGAACCTCTCAAAGAAAAATCTCTCTCTCTCTCTCTCTCTCTCTCTCTCTCTCTCTCTCTCTCTCTCTCTCTCTCTCTCTCTCTCTCTCTCTCTCACACACACACACACACACACACACACACACACACTCACTCACTTACCCTCCCAGCTCCACCCCAAAATGGTGCAAACTAAGATGATAACAATAGTAATAGTAATAGCAGACATTCATATGTCACTTTAAAATCTACAAAGCACTTTACTATTATTCCCATTTTTTAAATGAAGAAACAGTCCCAGAAAGGTTAAGGGACTTGTCTATAGCCAAACAAATAGTGTCAGGTAGGATTTGAGCCAAGATCTCTTTCATCTCCAAGTCCAATTCTGTCTGTACCGCACATCACACTGCTAGCTTCTGCTGCTATCATCATCATCACCACCACTATAACTTCATTAGGTAGCTAGGTGGTACTAGGTGGTGATGGAACACTGGCCCTGAAGTTGGGAGGACCTGAATTCAAATCTTTCCTCAGACACTTACTTAGTAGCTCTGTGACTCTGGGCAAGTCACTTAACTCCAAATGCTGAGCCATCTCCAATCATCCTGATCTATATCTTGCCACTGGACCCAGATGGGTCCGGAGGAATGAGGCTGGTGACTCTGCACAGCCCTCGAACACTTAAATCCAATTTACTGCAAGTCATGACATAACCTCCCGATATCATGGTCCTCTTAGAGAATGAAGGACAAACAACCACCACTACTACTACTACTACTACTAGGATCACTACCAATACTACCACTACTAGTAGTATTACTACTACTACTACCACTACTACTAGTATTACTACTAATACTACCACCATTACTAATATTACTACCAATACAACCACTACTAGTAGTATTACTACTACCACCACCACTACTACTAGTATTACTACTACTACTACTACCACCACTACTAATATTACTACCAATACAACCACTACTGGTAGTATTACTACTATCACTATTAGTATTACTACCAATACTACCACTACTGTTACTACTACCACTACCACCATTACCACTATTACTATTATTCATACTACAATAACTTCTACAACTCCTTCTCCTACTACCAATCATGTATATTAGCACCACTTCATGAGAAAATCAGCAAGGGTCTAAAAAAAACCCAACCCTTACAGTTTGGCCAATGGTGTTTTACCATCCTAGGTCAATGGGATCTATACAGCTAAATATTTTGAACCTATCTAAAAGGTTAGCCAGCCTTAGGATAAACATACTCTATAGTCAAAGCCAGAGAGCAGTCACAACAGGAAGAATGATGAATAAAATTGCTAATTTAGGGTACCCTTTGTGCTTCCATTAATTGCTCTATTCATTTGTTTGAACTCAGTGCACAGCCCTCATTAGTGCCAATCATAAATAATAACTACCTGAATTCCAGAAGCGTGTTTATGTCTCAGGAACACTTCAGTAAGGAGTTCTCACAACATTTTTACATAATGACCAATATACTCAGGTCACAAGGTGTTCACTTAAGCCAACAAATGATTATCCTTCCTGATTAACTAGAGTGTAAACAGAACCATGAACCAAGAGTTTGCTCACCCCTCTTCCCTGTTAGGAAGATGAGTGTCTGATTGAAGAATTCCCTTGTCATTCTTCCCTGCTAAGCAGATTAGCCTCCATTCACTCCGAAGCCCTGCTGTGTACAAGCATGTGTGTATACATATGCATAGAGGCGCATGTGCGTGCGTGCGCACGCGCGTGCGCGCACACACACACACACACACACACACACACACACACACCCCTGAGTATCAGCAGGGAATTATTTCTATACTTGATTTGGCATTTCAGTGAAGCCACTGCTGAACCCAACACATACTAAATCCCCTGAATTGCTCACGCTAAGTACCATCATGGGAGGAAAGAAAAGTCACTAAGTGAAGTGTTCACCAACAGTGCCTTTCCCCTTTGGACACTCCATTCATACTGACTCCCCCTTATTAGACTTCTACTAGACAGTTACTCCTCTTAAGAAAAAACCCTTAATGCATATTTTACATCTGTTGTTCAGTACGGGCATGAGCCCTGACCCTCTGAAGACTGCCTAATGCTGGGAGGAGGCTAGACTTCTTTACTGCCAAAGGTACTCTGGTAATTAGAGCAAAACAAGTACTCTGTAACCCCATCTTTCATCAGCATCATTTATAATGAAGACATCATATAAACCTAGATATAGAACTCAGAGACTGACTCATGGAATGTCAGAGCAAACAGAGATCTTATAGGTCAACAAGTCCAGCAGCTACCTCATTTTAAAAATAAGAAGAATGTGAGAATGTGCGAGGTGGACTGCTAAGATCATACACACAGAGCTAAAACAAGAACCAGTGTTCTCTAACAATCCTGTCATCGTCCAGTGCCATCATCATTATACCACACTGTTACACTTATAAAACTGAGGATGAGTTAGAAACTAAGGAGGTTCTGATCTAATAGTGGAGAATCCTGGATTTGGTCACCTACCTATTATCTGAGTGACAATGGGAAGGTCAAGTCACTTCTCTGACTCAGTTTCCTCATCTGAAAAATGACAGGGTTGAACTAGACGATCTTTAGGGGACTCTTTCAGGTCAAAATCATATGATCTGTATTTTAAAATATCCTGGGGGGAAATTTAAAAATTTAAATATCCTGGAGAATCCTTCAAAGCCATCTGTAAATCTTCAACTCTACAAGTCAAGCATGGCAATAAGCAGACCCTGAGCTGATAACATTTTAACATGTTGATTTATTCTATGGATTGATGGAAACAAGTGGCTATGGGTCTCTTCCTCAAAAAAGAGGATTTCTCTCCCATCTTTTTAGTTGGCATGTAGAAAAGGGCAGTGGATAGGGGAAATGCTTATCAAAGAACTATTTCCAAAGATTTTTTTAGAAGACTAATGAGAATTCTTCCTAGTCTCCCTGGATTTTTAATGTCTTTGGAGCCTCATCACTTCTGCTAAATTATACACAGAGATCTAGAATGATGAAGACTTTAAAAAAAAATTGGCTTTAGCAATCTAGAAATCATAGGTAACTTTGGAGAGAGGTGCTGATCAACTCCTCCCCTTTCCCATCCACTCTATGCAGATAACTTCATTGCCCATTCTCTCTCATTCCTAAGCTCCAGTCCCACATCACCAATTAATTGCCTATTGGACATTCCAAACTGGATGCCTTCTGGGCATCTTGAGTTCAACATGTCCAAAACAGAATTCATCATCCCCCCCCCCCAAAAAAAGCACAATTTTCTTCCAAATTACACCTATTCTAATAGCCTATAAATTGGTCTTTCTGCTTCATGTCTCCTTTCTTCTTTTCATTATGCTCTGTGCAACTGCCAAAATAATCATTCTAAAGAACGACCGTGTCACTCCTCCATTTGAAAAGCAGCAGCAGCGATCTACTGCTTCTAGAACAAACGCATTTAAAGTCCTTCACAACCTGACTCCAGCCTAACTTCCAAAACTTATTTCACACTTCTCCCCACCACATACTCCACATCCCAGTCAAACTGGCTTATTTACTGTGCCCTGTATATAATGTTCCATCTCTTACCTGTGCCTGGAATGCATTCTCTCATCACTCCAATCCCTCATCACTCCCCTCACTTACAGAACCCCTTAGTTTTCTTCAAGACTCAACTAAGGTACCATATCCTACAAAAGGCCTTTCCTGGTCATAACCCCAAACATCACTAGTGATCTTCCCCAAATGAAATTTCTGTGTATTTACTTTTGTGTACACTTCCTTCTCAGCCCTTTGCTGAGTTCCAACCTCATCATTCAAATGGAACTATTTTCTCCACAATAATCTCTTAACTACCAAATCCAACAGAGTCTTTGCCGTTTTAAAAAAATAATCTTTGGGGACTGCTAAGTGGCACAGTGGATAAAGCACCAGGCCTGGGTTCAGGAGTACTCTGGTTCAAATCTGGCCTCAGACACTTGATACTTACTAGCTGTGTGACCCTGGGCAAGTCATTTAACCCTCACTGCCCCGCAAAACATTTAAAAAGGAAAAAAATAAAATAAAAAATAGACTTTTATTTTTTTCCCTAGTTATATGTAAAGACCATTTTTAACCTTCACTTTAAACAACTTTTGAGTTCCAAATTTTCTCTATCCCTCCTTTAACTCCTCCCACCCTGAGACGGTAAGCAATTTGATGAAGGTTACACATTTGCAATCGTGCAAAACACATATGAACATATTAGTTATGTTGTGAAAGGCACAGACACAAATAAGGAAAAAAACAAAAAATAGAGAAAGTGAAAAATAGTATACTTCAATCTGCATTCAGACTGCATCATTTTTTTCTCTGGAGGTGGATAGCATTTTTCTTCATGAGTCCTTTGCAATCATCTTGGATCACTGTATTGCTGAGAATAGCTAAGCCATTCACAGATGATCATCGTACACCATTGTTGTTACTGTGTACAATGTTCTAGTTCTGCTCACTTCGCTTTGCTTCAGTTCGTATAAGTCTGAGATCAGCCTGCTCATCTTTTCTTATAGCACAGGAATATTCCATTACAATCATATACCACCATTTGTTCAGCCAACTGATAAGCATCCCCTCAATTTCCAATTCCTTGCCACTGCAAAAAGAGCTACTATAAATATTATTATACAAATAGGTCCTTTTCCCTATTTTTGATCCCTTTGAGATACAGACGTGGTGTTGGTATTGCTGAGTCAAAGGGTATGCACAGCTTTAGAACCCTTTGGGCTTAGTTCCAAATTGCTCTCCAGAATGGTTGGATCAGTTCACAACTCCACCATAATTCTACCATTAGTGTCTGATGGTTCCTTGTCAATCATCACCTTCTTGATCTCTCTACTGCATTTGACACTGACTCCTGAATGTTTTCCTCTCTGGGTTTCTGTGACATTGCTCATTCTTGTTTCTCCTTCTGCTTCTCTGCCCCCTTCTCAATCTTCTTTGTTAGATCTTTATCCATGGCATGCCAACTAACAATGGGTAGATCCAAGCCTCTTCCATCTCTATACTCTCTTGATGACTTCCCTGTTTTCAATAATCATCTCTATCCTTAAGAGCTAGATTTATACATCCAGCCCTCGTCTTACTTCTTAGCTCCAGGTGCACAACACTAGTGGTCTGTCAGACATTTTACACTGGCTATCTCACAGGCATCTCAAATGCAACATGTTCAAAACAGCATTCGCTATCCCAAACAGAACATGACCAACACCTAACACAGAACATTATCCAGGAGATCCAAACAAGACACCATGTCACCTACCTGTCAGACATTTCAAACTGGACTCCTTAATATCATCACGTCCAAAAGAGAACTCATTAATCATTTCCCTCACACTCATTTCTCTTCCAGTTACTCAATTCACAATCTCAGAGCCATCCCTGACTCCTTATCCTTCCTCATTCTAACTTCTGTTGCCAAGTTTTGTTCATTCTTCTTCTACAATATCTCTCACATCCGTTCCTTCTTTGCCCCTGAACTGCCACAACACTAATGAGGACTCCCACCTCATTTCTCCTGGACTATTTCAATAGCCCTCTAATTGGTCTCCCTGCCTCAAGTATCTCCCCTCTCAAATCCATCTCTAAAGTCAAGTTAACATGCAATAATAAAGAGCTTAGGGGGTGTCGGGCACCCTGCAAAGTGCTGGGAATACAAAGACAGGTAAAAAGAAAGTCTCCATCCTCAAGGAGTTTACATTCCAACGGGAGAAGACAACATAAAATGAAAGCTGAAAAGGATGGAGGGTGAAAGAAGAGAAGGTACCACTGAGAGAATATGGTCGAGAAAGTCCAGAGAGTCAGGAGCGCATCCCAGATAAGAATGAAGACATGACTGTCCTGGACATCTCCCTTAAAATGGAAGCTCTGGGATGAATCAGCTAATCAGAGAAGGATGCAACTGCCCAAGTGTATTCCTGGAATGCAGGTCTAACCATGGCCCTCTTCTGATCAATAAACTCCAGTGCTCTGTTATTCCCTCTAGGATCAAATACAAAGCCCTCTATTTGACATTTAAAGCCTTTTACAACCTAGCTCCAAACTACCCCCCCAGCTTTATTACATATTACTCTCCTTCATGTACTCTATAATTCAGTCCAACTAGCCTTTTTTTTCCTGTTCCTTATATGAAACAAAATTTCCCATCTCTTACCCTTTGCAGAGCCTGTTTGCTCCCCTCCCCCTCCTCAAACTTACTCTCCTCCCTGAAATGCACTCCCTCTCCTTATCTCTGCCCCATAGGACCCCTTGTTTCCTAGGAAGGTAAGCTCAAGCATGGCTTCCCCCATTTTAAGAACCTCATCCTCAAAATTATGAATATATTTTTGCATACGTCTCAACAGAATATAAGCTCTCTAGAGGAGAAGAGTATTTCCTTCTTAACCTTGTATTTTTGCATTTAGCAGTGTCCAGCACATGGAAGACACTCAGAGAGGAAGTTTAAAGACCTGCCTCATAGGAAAAGACTATAAAGACTGGACTAGATCAGTAGTTCTCATGGCCCCTGAGTAACCACAGCATCACTGTGAGGCATACAGAATCAATATGTAAATCTAAAAAGAAGCCAACCTCCCTTGTGATTTTCCCACACATACACAAATTACTATTTTTTCAAAATGATGTGGATGCTGTTGTGATTAATAATAAATTCATTTAAACATGGGGGGATATATCTCATAGCTATGCAAAGACTGTTGTTCATGCCAGTGACAAACCTCGGCTATTCTAGGAATAACAATTTGTGCCCTTCAGAAAATGTGTTCCTCCTAGCGCTGGGAAGATACTTTTTGTTTTATGAAGAAGTTTGAGTTATTTCATTCTTTTTGTCAAGGGAGTGAGGGGTAGGAGATCTAAACTACCTGCTTCTACTTTGCTTCCTAAGCAAAGGAATCTACAGGCATACCTCAGAGATTTGCAAATTCGGTTCTAGACCACCCCAACAGAGCGAATACCAAAATAAAGTGAGTCACATGAATTTTTTGGTTTCCCAGTGCATATAAAAGTTATGTTTATACTCTACTGTAGTTGATTCAGTGTATAATAGTAGCATGTCTAAAAACAATGTACATGCTAAAAGTTAATAAATTCTTTATTGCTAAAAAACGCTAACCATATAAAGTTGTAAACTGATTCAAACATTCTGTAGAGCAACTTGGAACTATGGCCAAGGAGCTAAAAAAAACATGCATACTCTTCGATCTAGTAATACCTCTACTAGGTTGGTATGCTAAAAGAGAATTTTAAAAAGTTGAACTCGAAATTAGGGTGATGCCTATCACTTGGAGAAAGGCGAAACAAACTGAGGGATGAGATTAGGATGGAACGCTATTGTGCTGTAAGAAATGATGAGCAGGATGCTATGAGAAGGACTTATAAAAAATGCAATCCATCTACAGAGAAAGAACTGATGGTAGCTGAATATAGATTGAAGTATAATTCTTTTTTTGTTAGTTTCTCTTTTTAAAGGTTTTTTGTCTGTTTTCTTTCACGACTTGACTAATATGGAAATGTTTTGCATGACTGCACGTGTATAACTGTGTGAGTTCTTAAGAGGGTGGGGAGGGAGGGAGGAAGAGAATTTGGAACACAAAGTTTTAAAAATTGATGTGGGGGCAGTTAGGTGGCACAGTGGTTAAAGCACCAGCCCTGAATTCAGAAGGACCCGAGTTCAAATCCGGCCTCAGACACTTGACACTTCCTAGCTATGTGACCCTGGGCAAGGCACTTAACCCTCATTGCCCCACCCAAAAAAAATCAATGTGAAGATGTCTTTATATGTGTAACTTGGGGAAAATTCTAAATAAATAAATAAATTTAAATTAAAAAAAAAAACACTAACCATAATCTGAGCCCTCAGGAATGATAACCTTTTTTGCAGGCCTGCCTTGATGCTAATAGCCGCTGACTGATCAGGGTGGTGGCTGCTGAAGGCTGGGGAGGCTGTGACAATTTCTTAAAATAAGACAACAATGACGTTTGCTTCATCGATTGACTCTTCCTTTCCCAAAAGATTTCTCTGTCACGTGTGATGGTGCTATAATTTTACATGCAGTAGAATTTCTTTCAAAAGCAGAGTCACTCCTCTCAAACCTTGCTGCTGCTTGATCAACTGAGTTTTTGCGATATTCTTCAATATTTGTTCAGGTGCCTCAGGGAGAAGAAAGGCCCAAAGAGAGGGAGGGACATGAGGGAATGGCCAGTCCATATAGTAGTCAGAATACACACACTGTTTATCAATTAAGTCCCTCGTCTTATATAGGAATGATTTGTGACACCCCAAAACAATTACAATAGTAACACCAAAGATCACTGATCACAGATCACCATAACAAGTATAATAATAATGAAAAAGTTTGAAATATCGTGAGAACTACCAAAATGTGACACGGAGACACAATGTGAACATATGCTGTTGGAAAAAAATGGCACCAACAGACTTGCTCATTGCAGGATTGCCATAGACCTTCAATTTGTAAAAAATGCAATATCTGAGAAACATAATAAAGAGAAGCACAATAAAACGAAGTATGCCTATAACAGAAATAGTGCCAGATCTGAGTCAAAGGGCCCAAATTCAAGTCCTCTCTTGGCTACTTCCTTTTGTTACCCTGAACAAGTCACATAATCTCCCTTCAGAAAACCTTAAGTCAGGAGGGCTTCAGTTCCCTCATCAATAAAATGAGGAGGACCAAACCAGATAATTTGCAAGGTCGCTTTTGGTTCTAAATTGCATAAATCAAGCTTAGAAGTGTTAGTGTTCAATACCAGCCTTTTCTTTGAGCTACTAAAGGCTAATTAAAACTAATTAGAGGTAAAAGGGCAGGAGAACACACTCAAATTATTATTTTTTCTTGCTGTTTCAATTCCTCCAGGTTATTATAACAGGCATATTTATAAGAATCAAAGCCCTGAAAGGAAGAAAGGAGAATACAGAGTGAGGAGAACAGGCCCCAGGAGGTCTTGACCTAGAATAAAGGTGCTGCCCCTCAATTATCACCTCACCTTCCCCACCTCCCCTTCAAAGAGAAAGAGAAGACAGTCAGTGGAAGAATCAAGGAGAACAGAATAGCAATCTACAGAAAGATCAAATCATTCCAACAGGGAGCAGAGGAAAAAAAGAAATTGTGCAGCTTGGTACAACGGGAAAGGGTCAGCTAGGTGGCATGGTGGATAGAACACCAGGCCTGGAGTCAGGAAGACTCATCTTTGTGAGTCTGGCCTCAGACACTTCCTACTTGGGTGACCCTTGGCAAGTCACTTCACCCTGTTTGCCTCAGTTTCCTCATCTGTAAAACAAGCTGGAGAAGGAAATGGCAAGCCACTCCAGTATCTCTGCCATGAAAACCCTAAATGAGATTGCAGAGTCAGGCACAACTGAAAATGACTGAACAACCCAAAACAAGAAAAGTCCTTGCTCTAAAATCAGAGAACTGAGGAGCTAATCCCACCTCTGAAGGTTATTAGCTGTCTAACCTGAGGCAAGACTAATAACTCTACTGGACCTCTGTTTTCTCATCTGTAAAATGAAGGGCTGGACTTGGTAGCCTCAGAGGTCTCTTTCAGCTCCTCATTTATGATCCCATGACAGGAGAAGAAAATCAGAGGGGCAGTGTGAGGTATTCATCTTCTGTCCCTCCTGCCTTTTATAGTCAAATTATTTTAAAAATTAAAAAAGCTGTCTTATCACGTTCCCTCTATTTCTTCTCTTCCCACTCACTGTTCAATCCTTTGCAGTGTAAACCTCATCAGTCCCCCGAAACCACTCTTTGCAAGTTTATTTAGGGACAGGCAGCTAGGTGGTACGGTGGATAGAGTGTCAAGTCTGGAGTACGGAAGACTTGAATCTAAATCTGGCCTTAAATACATGCTGGTTTTGTGACCCTGGGAAAGTCACTTTACAAACTCTGTCTCAGTTTCCTCCTTTGTTAAATGGGTATAATAATAACACCTACTTCCTAAGGCTGTTGCAAGGATCAAATGAAATTATAATCATAAAGAGCTTAAGACGATGCCTGGCTCATAGCAAGCGCTATATAAATGTTTATTATTACTAATAGTAGTAATAATATTTATAGAGTGCCTTAAGGTTTCAAAGTGTTATTGAAGTGGGTGCTATTATTATGCACACCCAGGATTCAAACTCAGGTCTTTCCGACTGGAAGCCCAGCACAATTTCCAATGTACCACCTAGCTGCCTGCTAAGTTCCCAACTTTATCTCTGAATCGCTAGGCACAACTACTTGTCCTTTTCACTCTCCCCACAGCATCTGATACAGTAGACTCTCCCTTACATCCAGACACTCCTTTTCTTCAGGGCTTTAATGTCTGTACCCTCTTGCTTCTCCAGAATAGCTAACTTCTCTTTCTCATTGGCTGGCTCCTCACCCATGTTCTGGCCCCAGTGCAGAGAGTAGCCCAATGTTTTGTCTGAGATCCCTTTCTCTATTTTTCTCAGTCATTTCATAGGACTTACATCTAGAAAGGCCTTTAGAGGCCAGCTAACAACAGCAGCAGTAGTAGTGGTAGTGATACTGTTGGCAGTGGTGGTGGTGGCAGCAGCAGCAGTAGTAGTAGTAGTAGTAGTAGTAGTGTCATTTCAGTCATGCCCACCTCTTCATGACACCATTTGGTATTTTCTTGGCAAAGCGGTTTGCCATTTCCTCCTCCAGCTCATTTTACAGATGAGGAAAAGGAGGTACACAGGATGAAATGACTTGCCCAGGGTCACACAGCTAGTAAACATCTGAGGCCAGATTTGAACTCAGGAAGATGAGTCTTCCTAATTCCGGGTCTGGCGCTCTATCCACTGCACTACCTAGCGGCCAGAGAGGCCATCTGTTCCAGCCCCTTAATGTAAGATTAGAAATAGTCCCATAGGGGCAGCTAGGTGGCGCAGTGGATAGAGCACCAGCCCTGGATTCAGGAGGACCTGAGTTTGAATCCGGCCTCAGACACTTAACACTTACTAGCTGTGTGACCCTAGGCAAGTCACTTAACCCCAAATGCCTCACCAAAAAAAAAGAAAAAAAAAGAAAAAAAGAAATAGACCCATAAAGATTAAGTGACTTGCCCAAGATAACTCAAAAATCAAGTGGCAGTTCCGGCATTCAAATTCAAGGCTTCAGACTCCAAAAGCAATGCTCCTTCCACTGTAGCAAACTGCTTCTCACCAGTAACTATGGCTTCAGTGACCATCTCTATACAGATGGTACCTAGATTTATGAGAGAGTTCATCTCTCTCCCCACCTCTAGTCCCAAATCAACAACGGCATATAGGTTACCTACCTCTGGATATCTACAAGTAGATGTTCTATAGACATCTCAAACTAAGAATGTCAGAAATGAACATCCTAATTTTTCCTCCTCAATCAAGTCTTCCTCCAAACTCAGCCATTTCCACTGGGGGTACCACCATCTTCTAGTGACCCTGGTTTGAAATTCCAGGGTACAACTTGCCTTTTCCCTCTAATCAGTCATTAGATCTTCTCACTTCCACCTCCATAGCATTCCTCATTCCTGTTCCCTTTTTGATGCTCTCTACACTCATGGAAAGGGAGAGAATTAAAGCATTTATGCAGCACCTACAACATGCTAGGCACTGCACTAAGTGTTTACAGATATCATCTCATTTGATCCTCACAACCGTAGGAGGTAGATATTATTATTATCCCCATTTTACATGTGAGGAAGCTAAGGCAGAGAGGTTGAATTACTTGCTTGGGGTTGGGGGGGGGACACATACAACTAGTGTCTGAGGCCATATATGACCTCAAAACTACCTGACTCCAGGCTGCCCACTGTGGCGCCCCCTAGTGTCCTTACTCACAGGGCTCCACCTAGTCAGTCCATCTCTCAACTGGACTATTGCAACAACTTTCTGTTTAGACTCCTGCCTTTCCCTCTGTCTCCTTTGTGATACATCCTCCCCATAGCTGCCAAAATAATCTCCCAAAAGCCCAAGTCTAACAAAATCAATCAATCAATATTTACTAAGTGTCAGGCACTGTTCTAAGTACAAGAAACTATTGTTCCACACTGTCAAAAAGATAAAATCCTAATTCCCAGCTTGAAATTTAAGAGGCTTCATAACCTAGATTCAGCCTAACAGGCTTATTTCAGATGATTCCCATTCTCACCAAACAGGTCTAATTGCTGTTCCCTATATTTGACATGTCATCTATCACTTCCTTGACTTTGCACAAGTTGTGCCCTATTCCTGGGTGACACTCCCCTCTTCAATTCCACCTGAGAACTCCTGACTTCACTCAACAAATTAGTATAATCATTCTGGAAAGCAATTTGGAATTATGCAAATAAAGTGCATAAAAATCTCTATGCCCCTTTTCTTACAGGTTCCACAGTAGGCATGTATTCCAAGCAGGTCATTGACTAAAAATAGTCCTCAGGGCAGCTAGGTGGCACAGTGGATAAAGCACCAGCCCCAGATTCAGGAGGACCTGAGTTCAAATTCGAGCTCAGACACTTGGCACTCACTAGCTGTGTGACCCTGGGCAAGTCACATAACCCCAACTGCCCCTCCAAAAAAAAAAAAAGATTGAAAAAAAAGTCCCCAAATACACCAAAATATTTTATAATAGCACTTTTTGTGATTGCTGTAAACAAAGTCAATGTCCATTGAATGGAGAATGGCTAAACAAATAAATGGAATGGAATATTACTGTGCTGGGTGAAATAATGAACTTGATGAATAGAGAAGTATGGAAAGACTTACATACATGGATGTGAAGTAAGCAGCACTACACAAACAATATATGCAACGACTAGAATAATGTTATGAAAAGAACAGTAACTAAAAACCAAAGAAAATGTAGCAAAATTATAAAGAATATGTCTGGCCTTAAAGAAAAGATATAAGAAAACAACCCACTCCTTTGTAGAGGGTTTATATGGATATGAAACACTGCATATCGTGTTAGATTTTTTTTCAAGGTATTGATAGGTTTTGCTGATTTTTTTCTCTTCTTCCTTTTTTTCTTTAAAAAAATCATTATTTGCTCTAAGAAATAGCTATCTGGGAGAGGGAGAAAGGAACTGAGGGAAAAATCTAGGTGATGTAAACAAAAAATATCAATAAAAAATTTTTTTTTCAAGATTCAGCTTAAGTGTCACTTCTTAGGGCAGGGGTTTCTAATCTGTGATCCATGTACCCCCAAAAGGTCTGTGGATAGAGTTCAGAAGGTCTGTAAACTTAAATGGAGGAAAAAATTAAATATTTTCACTAACTTCTAATCAAAATTTTGCATTTTCTTCAACTATTTAACAACATAGTTCTGAAGAGTCAATAAATTTCACCAGACTGCCTAAGAGGTCTGTGGCATAAAAAAAGATTAAGGGGCAGCTAGGTGGCGCAATGGATAAAGCACTGGCCCTGGGTTCAGGAGGGCCTGAGTTCAAATCCGGCCTCAGACACTTGACACTTACTGGCTGTGTGACCCTGAGCAAGTCACTTAACCCCCACTGCCAAGCCAAAAAAAAAAAAATATATATTAAGAACCTTTGCCCCAAGGAGACCCTTCCCTGATTCCCCAGTTTATTAAGGCTCTTTTCCCTCGTCCACTAATTAGGTATGTACAGATCTCTTATATGGTGTATCCCACCAGAGGAATGAACAGAAGCTCCTTAAATCAGGGACTGTTCTTCCTCTTATTTCTGTACCTCCAAAGTATGGTGCCGTCCACAGAGAAGGCACTCTCTATCGATGTTTGTTAGCCTAAACTGAATATAGGAGCCTTACAATCCTAAAACCAAGGTTTGAGGTCCAACCTAGACACTCACCAGCTATGTGACCCTGGGCAACCTCCCTGAGCTTCAGTTTCCTTATTTGTAGAATGGGAAGAAGAACATTTAAAAAACTACCAAGACCTATTTCACAATGTTGTTGGGAGGAAAATACCTAGTTATCCTGTGTAAGCTGTTACTAGTAAAACTTTTTTAAAAATTTAAATACCAACTTGGGGTATTTACAAGCAGGAATTTACAGGAATTTACAAGCAGGGGAAAAAAAGTCTTATTCACTTAAAGCAGGGGTCGTTAACCTTTTTTTAAAATTTGACACAGGTCCTATGGACCCCTTCTCAGAACAATAGTTTTATTGCCTATATTACTAATTGAAGAAAACGCTAAATTTCAGTTAAAGATTAATGAAAATTAAAATGTAATTATTTTTCCCTATTCAAGTTGAAAGACACCTCCCCACCCAGAGATCTATCCATGAACCTCAGATTAAGAATCTCTGATTTAAAAGCATTCTGGGGGGTGCAATGGATAAAGCACTAGCCTTGGATTCAGGAGGACCTGAGTTCAAATCTGGACTCAGAAACTTGACACTTAGTAGCTGTGTGACACTTATTAGCTGGGCAAGTCACTTAACCCTCATTGCCCCCCCCCAAAAAAAGCATTCTGTTTCAATCAATCCATCCATCCATCCATCCATCTATCTATAACCCTTTATTAAGTGTGCACATAGTGCTAGGGGCAGAAAATACAAAAACAAAAAAGAATGAGCCCCTGCCTTTAAGGCATTTACAATCTACTGGTAGAGATGATATAAATATTCCTGTGTGTGTATAATATGTGTACATGAAAGCATACCTATTTATATATTTTAGCATACTTACATGTTATATTATAATATTTAAGGTAATAAATTATAATATACTTCATATATATAAACCCAGGCCCTCTGACCCTACATCCAAAGCCCTTTCTAAGGCACCACAATGGCCTGTTCCCTGGATTCCAGGTCAGCATCCCTCTCTACAGAGGAAACAACCTGGAACACTGACAAATAACAAAGACAAAGCTTTCTTTCATACATGACAAGGGGGAGGCAATTTAACAAATTTAAAAACTCTTTCATAATTTCCGCTTACGTGAGCAGGAGCGAAACTTAGGAAGTGAAACTGAATATCTGATGCCAGAAAGATAGAAGCATTCCATAAAGAAACACCTGTTCACTTTATATCAGATGAACAACAGAAGAAACAATGGCCTGGCCCAGTGGGGGAATCCACATTTCTCAAGTGCTCTGAGAAAGACAAACCCAGATCACCAGAAAAGGAGGAATTAAAATGAACAGAAAGCCTTAGACTAATGGGGAATAAAAGCCAAAGGCTTCCCTATCATCCTCTGCAGGTTTTTCCCTTTTCTCTTTTTGTCTGGACCCCTGGTTTCTTTGGTGTAGGGAATTCCTGCTGTAGAACACCCCTCCATTGATACAGATTTTAACTCTTCTGCAATTTATAGTCTCTGTCATTAAGAGATCAAAAAAGCTCGTAGATGGTCAGAGCTAGTCAGTCTCCAGGTCTAAATCTCTGGTCCTACCTGTCAGAGAAGGACTAGAGGCAGTCTTCCTGATTCTATAGCTGTCCCTCTAGACAGAACAGCATCCTGCCTCTCAGTGCTATGTTAGGAAACTTTAAAATCTCCCAGCAGGTCCCACAGCAACTGAGAAGCGGGCCTTTTCCTTCTTCTCCATCATGGCCTTGGAGTCTTCTACAACTTTGGCACCATTAGGGCCTAGAACTAATTTCCTGTGTCAATACATGCCCATGAAATCAGGAGGGTGATCTCAGGAATAGTGCTTAAGCTTGCCAAAGTAAGCTAGAAGATTAAAGAAGATAGTTCACATTCCCCAATTGATAAATGATCAAAGGATATGAACAAGCAGTTTTTAGGAGAAATCAGGGCTACCAATATTCATATTTTTAAATGCTCTAAATCACTATAGATTAGAGAAATGCAAATTTAAATGACTCTGAGGTACCACCTCACACCTATCAAATTGGCTAATGTTACAAAAAGGAAAATGATCAATCCTGGAGGGGATGTGGGAAAATAGGCACAATGGGTGGGGGAAGGGCTGGAGGGAGGAAAAGAATTTAGAACTTAAATGTTAAAAACCAAATGTTATTATTGCACATGTATAAAATATATCTGATTGTTTACCATCAAGGGGGGAGGAGAGGAAGGGAGGGAGAGATAGAATTTGGAACTCACCTTTAAATAAGAATGTTTAAAAATTGAAAAAATATATAATATCATACACATAAAAACACTGAAAATAAACAAATAGTGAATAATTTTTTAAAAACAGAAAGACGTTTAGAAAAAGAAAAGTGTGCTGAATTGAGTTGAAACAAACAAAAAATAAGATGGCTCAACCACTACATCTTTGGGTTAGGACTATTTCTGGCAGCAATCAAGTCTATCATTGTTTACTGTATTCCCAAAGGACCTGACGAATATAAAAATCAATTTGGAAATCTGAAATTAAATAGCCCTGCAAAGAGCAATAAAATAGGCCTCAGACTTGGCTGCACACAAATTCCTTATCTTTATGATCACTTAATTACTATGAATCATTATCATTACAGAATTTCAAAGTTGGAAGATATTTCAGCTACCGGCTAATCCAACTCATATTCATAAAAGAATTCCCAATATGATATACCCCCAAAGTGGTCCTCTAACCTCTCCTTGAAGACATCTAGTGAGAAGGAATCTACTGCCTGCTGATTCAGGCTCATTCCTCCTTTGGATAGCTCTAAATTGTTCTAAAATTCATCCCCGTACCAAGCCTAAATTTGATACTTTCTAACTTCTATCAACAATGCTAGCTGATATTTATATCATACTTTAAAGCAATGTACATACATTAACTCATTTGAGCTTCAAACAGCCATGTGAGATAGGTGCTACTATTATCCCTTATTTGTGTATGAGCAAACTGAGAGTCAAAGAATTTTAAGTGGCCTGACTAAGTATCTGGGGATTCAAGGAAATTGTACTATGGAGCTAAAAAATGATTGTACCAGTAACAGACATTGCTGCCTAGTCCTTATTTGTTATCCGTTCCACTGTTATACCAACAATGCCCTCAAGGAAGAGAGGGAGAAGGGGAAGAAGAGAGGAAGGGAAAGAGGGAGAGATAGGGAAGAAAGGAAAGGGAAAGAGAGAAGGAAGGAGGGAGGGAGGGTGGGAAAGAAGAAGGAAGGGAGGAGTACATGTGAGATTTTGGCTTATTTCTAATCCTTGGCAATTGCTCTTCAGTAACATGAATGTATGGATTATAGGCAAAGCACTAATGTTACAGACCCTCAAGACAAGAGAGATACATACACCATTCACTTTAGCTTGTCTTAATTCTCTCCTTTTCCCTCAATTCCCAGAACCTTCCCTACCTCTGCCATATACACCCCCAAAAGCTATCATCCAGAAAATTCTAATTCCAGCCTTGCTGATATTGGTATTCCTGCAAGGAATAACCATCTGCCTTTTTCTCTCCACCTAGCCAAACCTTATACACATCCTCTAAGCTTTGATCTAAGGGTCACTTCCTCCAGGAAGCCTCCCTTGATCACTGGAACCAACCATAATCTTTCTCCTCTCTGCTCTGAAATCCTACACCTATGTATATAGCACTCAGACAGGAATCATGACTACATAGGATATCTTGCATTAACTGCTTTGCATTACTGTTGAATGTTTATGTATGGCTATCTTGTGTCTGTCAGCCAATCAACAAGCATTTCTTAAATACTTGTCTCTTAGTTATTTTTAAATTTCCTTGAAAGCAAAGGCTGAACATCCTACTTCTTTATACCCCACTACCTAATACAACAATATATACATTATAGTCACTAAATTATAATAAATCTAAATGTGGAAGGGGAGGGACCTCAGAGATCATCTAGTCTAACCCCTTCATTTTACAGATGAGTAAATTCAGGCTCAGGAAGTTCAAATGACTTGTACAGTTTCAAAGTTAGAATTTGAACTCAGGTCCTCTGACTCTAAAAACAGTGCTCCTTTGCCTAAACTATTTCACACCCCTTAATGTTTCCACTCAATAAATATTTGCTGAAGGAATATACAACTTGCCCCTTCTCCATAAGTAGTTCATTTAATATTTATTTAGTATTTGTTTTTCTCCCAATTACACATAAAAGCAAATTTAACATCTATTTTGGGGTTTTTTGTTGTTTTGGGGGTTTTTTGGTGGGGCAATGAGGGTTAAGTGACTTGCCCAGGGTCACACAGCTAGTAAGTGTCAAGTGTCTGAGGGCAGATTTGAACTCAGGTCCTCCTGAATCCATGGCCAGTGCTTTATCCACTGCACCACCTAGCTGACCCTAACATCCATTTTAAAAACTTTGAGTTCCAAATTCTCTCCCTTCTTCCCTCTCCCTACCCACATTGAGAAGGTATGCAATTCAATATAGGTTACACATTTGTAATCATACAAAACATTTCCGTATTAGTCGCGTTGTGAAAGAAAACAGACCCAAAAAACCCTCAAGAAAAATAAAGTAAAAAAATAATATGCTTCAATCTGTATTCAGACACCATCAGTTCTTTCTCTAGGGATGGATAACATTTTTCATCCCAAGTCCTTCAGAGTTGTCTTGGATCCTTGTATTGCTGAGAATAGCCAAGTCATTCCCAGATGATCATCCTGTAATATTGCTGTTCCTCTTTACACAGTACATTTCACTTTGCATCAGCTCATGTAAGTCTTTCTGGGTTTTTCTGAGAGCATCCCACCCATCATTTCTTATAGCACAATAGTATCTTCCCATCATAATCACATGCCACAATTTGTTCAACCATTCTCCAATTGATGGTCATCCCCTCAATTTCCAATTCTTTGCCAACAGAAAAGAGTTGCTATAAATTAAATCAGTAGTTCTTAACCTAGGGACCTGAGGAGTCCATGGACAAATTTCAGGAGATTAGTGAATGAGTGGAAAAAATTACACTTATCTGAAATACTTAATTGCCTTTATGATTCTATTTTCATTTTAAAGTTGAGGTCATTTGCTGAGAGCTCTAACTGGTATGACTGACTACTGACTCTTGAATAACTACATTAATGGCAGGGCCAAAGATGTAGATAATCCACAATGACAGACAATCTTAAAATCATTTCTACTGCATGTTGAAAAGAACATTCCTTGATTTCTTTGTGGCAAATTTACATTCCTAATTATGGTTTGTTGCTTTGGTTTTTTTCCTGGGGTGAAGCTGAAAATTAAAATACACCAGGAAAATGGAAAAAGATGAACAATCCAATAGGTTCCTCAGCTTTTAGAAAAAGCACTTCTAGGACTCACAATTTGTACTGGACTAGCCAGAGGGTTGATTATTCACACAATTTAATTGAGTTAACTTAATATTCTATAGAAGAAGAGTGGAATGAAGAGAAATTACTAGACCATCTCCCCTCCATTCTGGAAAAAAACCCACCATATCAGCAGGTTGCTAAAAAGGAAAAGGGATTAAATGAGAGATAGAAATACATATACGAAGTAGAGAGCAAGAAATGAACATCAAAGCCAGCCTGCATGAGTAAAAAGAAGCAAGCAGGAGGGAAAATGATACTTTCACCTTAGAATACCCAGGTAATTACAGCTAAAGATTGAGTTCTTTGGGGGATTTTCTTTTGAAAATTTGCTTAAAAACTACCTCAGTTCTCCATTTCCCTTTGCTGAAATAGATCTGCCCTCAATTTCCTGAGCAAAGCAGTTAGAATTTGACAGTAAAGAGCCAGGCAGCACCACGCACGTATAAGAAATACTGGCAGTCTTTCTCCAGATAGCGGCAAGAAGCTAGAGTGTAGAAAATGCTCAGAAACAGGATGGATTCTGCTCATTTTTTGATCTAAATTGTGTCCCCTGTAATTGCTGTGATTTGCAGGCTCGGTGCTTTCTTTCCCCTACATGCTGTTTCCGGCACATGGGAAGGTGGCTGGGCAGTCATTAAAAACCTGTCTCATAAATAGCCACTTACCAACTCACCTGGGGAGAGTAATGCTGGACGAGTAGTAAAGAAAGCCAATTTTATTTATTTTATTCCCTGTGTGCTCTCTGTGGAAAAGGTGGGCTGGTAAATTTTCTGAATGCGCAACCCTTAATTATTCATACAAATGGAACAGGTAAGATTTGCAGATTATCCCAAACAGATAAGCGAAAGAAAGAAAGAAAGAAAGAAAGAAAGAAAGAAAGAAAGAAAGAAAGAAAGAAAGAAAGAAAGAAAGAAAGAAAGAAAGAAAGAAAAACAAAAAGAAACCCGCCATTCATCTCTGTCTTTGTAATGTAGACATTACATGCACATACTTAGAAAACTTATACCTAGCTAGGTGGCACAGTGCATATATAGAGAATTGTAACACAAGGCAATGGGGCAGAGCAGCTAGGTGACACAGTGGATAAAGCACTGGCTCTGAATTCAGGAGGACCTGAGTTCAAATCCAGCCTCAGATGCTTGATACTTACTAGCTGTGTTACCCTAGGCAAGTTACTTAACCCTCATTGCCCCGCAAAAAAACAAACAAAAAAAGAACCTTATACTTAAATCACTTAAACCTATCTGCATACTGAGACCTGTTGTTCAAGACTAAGGATGAGACTGGGGTTCTTGTCAGTCAGTCATGTCCAATTCTTTGTGACCCGTTTGACCTAACTGTCCATAGGGTTTTCTTGGCAAAGATATTAGAGTGGTTTGACATTTCTTTCTCCAGTGGATCAAGGCAAACAGAAGTTAAATAACGTGCCCAGGGTCACACAGCTAATAAGTGTCTGAGGCCAAATTTTAACTCAGGTCTTCCTGACTCCAGGATAGACATTCTATCTACCACACTACCTGGCTGCCCATAATGCCCTTACTTCTCCAAAAAAGGTTTTCCTGCCTCTTGAGGTTGGGGTAGGCAAGAAGAAAAAAAAAATAGGAAGCGTCTGATATCTATGCAAAGGTATGAAGTCATGTACAAGCTTCCCCATTTTTGCTTTTCCCAACAGCTAACATTTTACTCAAGGATTATTTCACCATCTTTAATCTTCTCTCAAGGCTCATCTCTAAGAAGCCTGCCCCAATTTCTTCCAGCTTCCTTCCTTTCCTCTACAAATCTTCCTAAAATACTTTGGCTAGGGCTCTCCTTTGCTCCTATTGCCTTTGTTTTGTTTTGGTTTGGTTTGGTTTTTTTTGTGGGGCAATGAGGGTTAAGTGACTTGCCGAGGGTAACACAGCTTGTAAGTGTCAAGTGTCTGAGGCTGGATTTGAACTCAGGTCCTCCTGAATCCAGAGCCAGTGCTTTTTCCGCTGTGCCACCTAGCTGCCCCGCCCCATTGCCTTGTGTTATAATTCTATATATATGTTATGGTCCCCTACCCCAGTCAAAATGTAAGTCAGTGAATGAGGTGATACAAGAACTGAGTGCTGGACCTGAAGTTGGGATGAGCTGGGTTCAAATCCTGACTCAGACATTTACTAGTTACGTGACCCTGGGGAGGTCACTTAAGCTTTCTTAGCTTCAGTTTCCTCATCTAGAAAATGGGAATAGGAATAACATCTTCCACACAGGGTAAAGTGCTTCAGAGTCTTGAGAAAAGAGACTCATTTTTGATCTGTGCATCCCTAGCACACTGCCTTGCACGTATGGCAGACCTTCAATAACTACTTGCTGAATTGAACTAAAGCCACCTTTGTGCCCTTGTTTCCTTGATGTGATCTGAGCCATGTGAATGTCCCCTACATATAGGAAGGCCTGGGCTCAGATCTAACCAGCAAGTCTCATCAGTGGAGTTCCCTTCTCTGAGCCTCACTTTTCAATCTGTTATTTTTTTAAAGCTTAACTGTGATTTCATTGATATGTAGATAAGACTCCATGAGACTGCTTTGAAAAGAAAGATGTGATCCTGCTTCTCAGTCTATATAGTCTTAGAGAACTGCCTAAGGCACTGGGAAATTGAGGGACTAATTAAGTCCCTCAACTAATTAAGTCACAGAGCCATTATGCGTTGGAGTCAGGTCTTGAATACAGGTCTTCCTGACTTCCAAGTCAGTTCTTTATCCACCTTGCAACACTGCTGCCCTCCCCTGCGAATTACTAAATCTTCATGACCCCATTTGGGATTTTCTTGGCAGAGATACTGGAGTGATTTGTAATCTCCTTCTCCAGCTCATTTTACAAATAGGGACACTGAGGCCCAAAAGGGTTAAGTGATTTGCTCAGGGACACACTGCTATTATATATATATGAGGATGGATTGAAATTCAAGTCTTCCCAACTCTAAGCCCGGCCACTGTGCCACCTAGCTGCCCAGAGTTGCTACAAACATCCAGTGAGATGATGTATGTAAAATGTTTGACCAACCATCAGTACTATACAAAAGTGGACTATCACTATTTTTGTTATCCTTCTGGTTGACCCAGAGATCATTCTGAGACAGAGAGAGAGAGAAGAGAAAATCAATTCCATGTCAACCCTGAAGAATATGGTTTCCACTTGCCTGTAAGCCCAGTTCTCAGATATACAAGTACGAGAGAGAGCTGGGTCTCCTGAAAGTAGAAATCCTATAGTTGTCTTAGCCAGCAAGGATATACAGCTTTTTCCTTAACTATATTATTACCTGTGCCCAGTGATTTTTAAATACTATCATGCATGTTTCTGGGTCAACTCCCTGCAGGCTGACAGCCTGCTGGATTTTGCTGCCCCTGGCAACCGATGACATCATAAACCTTCCCAAGGTTCGATGTTCCTAAGTCATATTTAATTTTCGGTGAAAACTCGGAGTGTCAGCGCTGAGATTCAAGTGTCACATCGGAAGAGACGTCTCTTCACATCTGTCACTTGCAGAAACCTGGAATGACAATAAAAATGCATCTCATTACGTTCTGTCTACCAAAGTTTGACCCCACCACCACACTGAATTGGAAGTTCTGGCTTCTGAGCATAGTGAGTGGCTCAGGTTGCAAAGAAGAAACAAATTAGGAGGGGGTTGGGGGGGGGCGGGGAGAGCATCATCTTATTTAGTTCTTGAAGTTTCTTCTTAGCTCACACATGCCCCATGCAACCAAATAAAACAGAATTATAATGATATGCCCCTACATATGAATGTATTTCAGCCCAGAATTCCCCCTTCACCCCTGCTAAACGAAAAGCATTCTCAGTGGCCAGAGGACCAGCCTTCAAATTAGAAATAGCTGGATCCAAGTCTCACCTCTAAGATGTACTGAAAGGGAAAACTCCAGTCACAATCAATACTGATTCTCCTCGTCCTTAGTGTTCCTCCTCTAAACTTACTTTGTATTTATTTGAACAACAAAACATCTTGTATTGATTTATCTATGTATATCTTGCTTCCCCCAGTTTAAAAAAAAAAAAAAGGTAAGTGTCTTGAGGGCAGGAATTGCTTGGTTTTTTGTCTTTGTATGTACAGCATCTAGCATCTAGAGCCTGAGATGTAGAATACAGAAAGGAAATGACCCCTGCAATTCCATTAGTATAATTTCTCAGATGAGGAATTCCCTCTACTAATGCAGGTTGACACTTTCTCTGCAACTTGTAGAGTAAGGAAGTGACTTGCCCAGAGTCACGCAGCTAGTGAGTGTCAGGAGCAAGACTGGAGTCTAGCTCTATGTTACATCAAACTTCCTCTCATCTGGGACATGGTCATTGACTAACAAATGCCTGCAGAACTAAATTAAATTGCTTACCACACAGAATTATTGTCAAGTGTTTTGTAAAGTGTTATATTAATGTTAAGTATTAGGATTAATACCTAGCTAGGTGGCACAATGAATAGAGCACTGGGCCTGCGTCATGAAGACTTGAGTTCAAATCCAGCCTCAGAAACTTACTATCTGTGTGACCGTGAGCAAGTCAGTTAACTCTGACTCAGTTTCCTCATCTGTAAAATGAACTGGAGAAGGAAATGGCAAACCACTCCAATACCTCTGCCAAGAAAACCCTAAATGGGGTCACAAAGAGTCAGACTCAACTAAACAACAACAACAAATTAGGATCATCATCAAAGGCTTCACAGATTTATAGAATAGCATCCCACAGAATCCTGGGTCCAATACTATTTTTATAATAATTTCTTTTTATGTTTATCCATGAATTTCTGAGAAGAGCCAATGGACTCAGCAGCTATAAACTGCAGAGTTGCTGAAACTTCAAATTCTAAATGAACTTACAAATCAGAGAAATGATCCCTGAAATAAAGGAGGGGGACTTTTGTTTACCAAAGAAAAGCAAAAAATAGTCAAACTAAAGACTTTTTAAAAATGGACTGAACAGATGGAGCATAAGGAGATAGATGATGGTTGGCACCTGTGGAGAAAAGAACAGAGAAAGAAAGAGATACTAAGATTGAAAGATAAACTAATGTGGCTTTTCATGATCATGTCAGTGCCACAAAAAGCCAGACTGATACTAAGCTATCCAAACTAGAGCCTACCCAACAAATAGATGTTCATCCAGACTTTGAGTGAGGATCTCCTGAGGCTGCTTATTTCATCTTTGGAGAATTCTAATTGTTAAGAGGTTTTCCCTTCCATCAAGCTTAAATTTGCCTCTATCCAAAAAGGGAGGGGAAATCTAAAAGCAGGAGAGCTGGGATATATCTTGCACGAGCCCAGTTAGGCCTTTACAAAGTATTTAGAACGATATGAGTTACATTTTTAAAGAACTATGAACTATTTGGAGAGGACTCATAGAAAAGCAGCTATAGAAGGTTGAAAAATAGGACCCATGAGACAGGCTTATAGAATTCAAGCTAGTAAAAAAAATAATAATAAACAATTTTAAACTGTCTGAACGCACAAAGGGTTGTTGGAAGGAAGGCGCTACTTGGTCATTCATCTCCAGAGACAGCAAAAGAAAGAAAATGAGCCTTAACTGCCAATTTGGCCTAAACAAAAGGAATAATTTTATGACAGCCACTGGAACTCCATTTTAGAACAGGTTACCACAGAAGTAGTAAAATATACAAAAGAAAAAGCTGAAGTGTCCTCACTATTCAACACTGGGAGAGGTTACATTTTTTACACTCACGGGTAGTGGACTACAGATGTGGGGCACACCTACAATGCGACACACTGGGCTGATGAGTTTGTTATTTTTACTGAACTGCTTTTATTCCCTTTCTTTTTTATTCTTGGTTACAAGGGCTGGCTCAATGGGTAGGGGAGGTGGGAGGGATATTCAAAAATGAAGGTGATGCTCTTGATGGAGAACTGATAGACTCACGATGTTTAATGAGGTATATATTTTTTGGAAATGGTCAACAGAGGAATTTGTTTTGCTTGACTATGCATATCTATTACAAGAGGTTTTTTTTTCTCCCAAAGGGGGTGAGAATAGAAAGGAGAGAAAATAGATTTTTGTCCAATGGAAAAAATATGATTATTAAAAAGTAATGGAGGTGTTCTTAAAACCAAAAGATGTCAATAACAATGAAACATTTAAAAATAAAGCATCAGAGGGATTAAAAGAACCAATCTGCAAACAAACCAAAACAAAACAAAAACACAATCTGCTCGCTCTGAGGTTGAAAAGGAGAGAATTATGTAGAAACTTCAAAGGTAAAAAGATACTCCTCTTTTTGAGAAAGGACAGTGTACTTTTGGGGGGGGGCAATGAGGGTTAAGTGACTTGCCGAGGGTCACACAGCTAGTAAGTGTCAAGTGTCTGAGGTCACATTTGAATTCAGGTCCTTCTGAATCCAGGGCTGGCGCTTTATCCACTGTGCCACCTAGCTGCCCCCAAGGACAGTGTACATTTTAAAGAACTAGAGACATAATTAAAGTGAAAGAAATGTAGAAAGTAGAACCTTGCAGAAGTAATAATTAATATATTAAGCATTTTTTCAAAGGACCTGTGGTCTCATCTGTAGGGATACTGGTGCAAAAACCCCACCCATCCACTCTGTACTTCTCTTCCGTGCCATCCTCTGTCCATCTCTTTGTAAATTCTACTCTATGAATGAGAGGCATTCCTCCACTTCTTATAATGGCACTCCCCACTGGAGAGTTCTCATTCATGCTACATGGTGGAGCCCACAGTTCTCAGATGTGCACATTTCCAGTCTCTGGGCAAGCAAGTTATTGTTGGTGATATGCCACAGTATACTTACAGCTGGGATGAACCTCTCTGCTACCACTAAGGTCACCAACAATTTTAATTATTATAAAATCACAGGATTATAGATCTTTATCTGTAAAGGACCTTAAGCATCTCCTAATCCAACAGCAGAGAGGCTAAATAATTTGCCAATTCACACAATTAATAAATGGCAGAAGCAGGATTCAAATGGAATAAAGGAAAGAAAAGACACAGGCATTTATTAAATGCCTACTATGTATCAAACAATAAAAAAATATTTATCAAATGCCCACAATGTGACAGGCACTGTACGAGGCACTGGAAATATAAAAAGCAAAAAGCTCTGGGCATATAAAAAGGCAAAAGACAATCCTTATCCTCAAGAAGCTTACAATCTAACAGAGCAACTTATTGTGCTAAACGGTTTACAAATATTTGTCTCATCTGATCCTCACAACCACCATAGTAAGCAGGTGCCACATTTTTACAGTGGAAGAAACCGAGGTAGAGGTCAAATGACTTGTCCAGGGTCACAAGGCTAGTAAGCATCTAAGGCTGGATTTGCACTCAGGTCTTCCTGACTACAGACCCAGCACTCTATGCACTGTGTCATCCAGCTAGCTTCCTGTGATTCTAAATCCACTGTCTCTTTCCATTCCAACATGATGCCCATGGTGTTCCCAGATTGGCAGCCACAAAGCATAATCAAGGGAAAACTGGTATCACAGGGATGAGTTTCTACAGTAGCAAGAAACTCAGGATTTATTGAAAGGATTAACCAAAAATAGCGATATTTAATTTCTAGCAAAGTTTCTGATGAACATTTCAAAGGTATATAATTTCCGCAAATATACTTTACAAGGGAAAAAAAAAAACCTGCATCATTTCTAACCTGGAGTAGTTTGTTAAGTTTTCTTGTTTATGCCGGTGGTGTCAGGCTCAAATGGAAACGGGGATCACTAAATTATATGACAGGATCCCTGCAGTTCACATACTGACTTAGGAAACCATACATGTTTACATATTTCTTTTTTATTACTACATCAAGACATTAAAACCAGATAGGAACTACATTTTAACATGGTTTGGGTTGTACTTGGAAGTGTTTGCCATGTTTGATACCTCAGGTTTACACCATAGTCATTTGCCAATATAGTCCCCACAAATAAATCTTTCCTTTGTAACAAAGAAAAACAGTTTAGCAAAAGCAACCAAAACATCAACTTTAGTTGATAGTACAGGCATTTTCTGTATCCAAAGTCCCCCACCTAAGAAAATAAAAGGTTGTCTTGTCTTTTAAGTGCTTTTCACTTTTCATTTTAATGGGTAATTTTCTATTTTTAAATTGCATATAAAAACAAATATTTTAAATTCATTTTTTAAATTTTTGAGTTCTAAATTTTCTCTTTCCCTCCACTCTCACTACCTTGTTTGTTTTGTTTTGTTTTGTTTGTGTGGGGCAATGAGGGTTAAGTGACTTGCCTAGGGTCACACAGCTAAGTAAGTGTCAAGTGTCTGAGGTCAAATTTGAACTCAGGTCCTCCTGAATCCAGGGCCGGTGCTTTATCCACTGTGCCACCTAGCTGCCCCACTCTCACTACCTTGAAAAGACAATCAACTTATATATTATATATGTACAATCATATAATACATATTTCCACATTAGTCATGTTGTGAAAGAAAACACAGAACTCCCCCCCAAAAAAACCCCAAGAAATAAAGTTTTTAAAAAGTATGTTTCAATCTGCACTCAGTTTCCTTCAGTTCTTTCCCTGAAGGTGGATAGCATTTTTCATCATAAGTCCTTCAGAATTGTCTTGGATCACTGTATTGCTGAGAAGAGCTGCTATTCACAGTTGATCATTGTATAATATTGCTGTTATTGTGTACAATATTTTCCTGGTTCTGCTCACTTCACTCTGCATCAGTTCATGTGACTCTTTCTGGGTTTTTCTGAAAACATCATGTTATTTCTTATAGCAAAATAGAATCCTATTACAATCATTTACCACAACTTTGTGAACTATTCCCCAACTGATAGGCAACTCCTCAATTTCCAATTCTTTGTCACCACAAAAACAGCTGATATATAGATAGATATAGATATAAATATAGATATAGATATTTGTATGTAGAGGTCCTTTTTTTTTCCTTTGATCTCTTTGGGATCCTAGTAGTAGCACTGCTGGGTCAATGGGTATGCAGTTTTACAGCCCTTGGGCATAGTTCCAAATTGCTCTTTAAAATGGTTGGATTAGTTCCCAATTCCACCAATACTGCATTAGTGTCCCAATTTTCCCATATCCCCTCCAACATTTATCATTTTCCTTCTCTGTCATATTAGTGAACCTGATAGGTGTGAGGTGGTATCATAGGGTTGTTTTAATTTGCATTTCTCTTATCAATAGTGATTTAGAGGGGGCAGCTAGGTGGCACAGTGGATAAAGCACTGGCCTTGGATTCAGGAGGGTCTGAGTTCAAATCCGACCTCAGACACTTGACACTAGCTGTGTGACCCTGGGCAAGTCACTTAACCCTCATTGCCCCACCAAAAATGAAACAAAAAAACACAATACAAAAACATACTAGACTTTCACACTGTGTAAAATAAAAAAAGAAATAATTTTTAAAATAGTGATTTAGAATATTTTTTCATATGACTATATGTAGCTTTGATTTCTTCTGAAAACTGCCCATTCATATCCTTTGACCACTTATCAAAGTGGAGAATGTTTGCATTCTTTTAAATTAGACTCAGTTCTCTATATATTTGAGAAATGAGACCTTTATCGGATAAACTTGCTGTATTCCCCCTGCCCCGCCCTGCCCCACCCAGGTTTCTGCTTTCATTCTAATTTTGAATGCATTGGTTCTGTTTGTGCAAAACCTTTTAAATTTGATATAATCATCAAAACTATCCATTTTATATCCAGTAATGCTCCATATCTTTTGTTTGGTCATAAATTCTTTCCTTATCCGTAGATCTGACAGGTAAACTATTCCATGTTCCTGTAATTTGCTTCTGGTATCACTAATTATGTCTAAATCATGTGATCCATTCTGCTGCTTCTGTTTTATGGGTGAGTTCATCAAATTCACATTTATGATAACTAACTGTAACATTTCTTTCCATCCTACTTTTTCCCCCATTTACCATTCTCTCTCTTTCTCCTATCACCCAGCCCCTCCTCAAAAGTGTTTTGCTTCTGATAACACCTCCCACAATGTACCCTCCTCCCAGTAAATCTCTTTCTCACCCCTTAATTTTGTTTTTTTGGTTATGATCCCAATAGTCAACTTTATGCCCTCTGTCTATGGATAATCCTTCTAACTGCCCTAATAATGATAAAAATTCTTAGGAGTAACCCACATCTGATTGTTTACCACCTCAGGGAGGGATAAACTCAAAACTATAAAAAAAAAATGTTTATTCTTAGAAAAAGAAAAATAAAATTCTTAGAGATTACAAGTTCATCTTCCCACTATGAACAGAAACAGTTTAATCTTTTCTTGTTTGTTTCTTTTGTTTTGTTTTGTTTTTTCAGGGCAATGAGGGTTGAGTGACTTACCTAGGGTCACACAGCTATTAAGTGTCAAGTGTCTGAGGCCAGATTTAAACTCCGGTCTTCCTGAATCCAGGGCCAGTGCTTTATCCACTGCACCTCCTAGCTGCCCCAGAAACAGGTTAATGTTACTGAATGCCTTATGATTTCTCTTTCCTGTTTACCTTTTAATGCTTCTCTTGAGACTTTTATTTGAAAGTCACATTTCCTATTCAGTTCTGATCTTTTCATCAGGAATGCTTGAAAGTCCTGAATTTCATTTCATTAAATGTCCATTTTTTCCTCAGAAGGATTATACTCCATTTTACTGGGCAGGTGGTTCTCGGTTGTAATCCTAGGCTCTTTGCCCTCCAGAATATCACATTCCAAGCCCTCCAATTCTTTAATGTTAAAGCTACTAAATCATGTTTCATGCTGACTGTGGCTCCACGATTTTTTTCATAATAGGTACTTTTTTAAACTACTATAAGTCTAAAAAGCATTTATTCCAATTTATTTGGATTAAGTGCCCTAAACAATATATGCCCAAGTAAACTTCAAAGTATTTTTTAAAATTTTAATGCTGCGGGGCAGCTAGGTGGTCCAGTGGCTAAAGCACTGGCCCTAGATTCAAGAGGACCTGAGTTCAAATCTGGTCTCAGACACTTGACACTTACTAGCTGTATGACTTTGGGCAAGTCACTTAACCTCCATTGCCCTGCCCAAAAAAAAAAAAAAAAGAAAAGAAACTTTAATGATGATGAAAAATGCAACCATGTCTATCATCTGCAACAGTAAACTAGAGAACACATTCCTTTCCAGCACCAGAATCCTAAGATTCTTCCTCAAAGGTTCTTTCTGAGGCTTACAATAAAAAAACTGTCTATCGATCAGTCACCAGGTTATTATATCTTCTATCAGACTAGATAAGAAAATACCTAAACACCTCACACAATGACGGTTGGCAGAAAAAGTCCCACATACTGGATTTTGAGGGAAGAAAGTGGAGGGAAACCTGGAACTTAGGAGGGAGAGGGACATCCAGAGATTCTACAAATTAAAACGATGACATAAAAGACAAAGGCATAAAGATAGAAATCAAAGAGCTGGATATTTTCCACTTTCTGTTTTATTCCCATCTTATCAAAGCATTAAGGCACTGGCGTATCTCTAGGGTAATATAAAACTGAAAGAAAAAGACCGATTCTCCATATTTATGAGAGATTTATGGGAACATATTTCCTTGAGCATCAAATTTTCCAATATATTTTCTATATTCTGCTGTTACCAGCCTTTGTCTCTTTTTTTCCTTTCCTTTTTTGCAGCCATTCTGGGACTTTCATTTAACTCCCAGGAAGAGCACAGCTGTAATTCTCAAGGAAAGTCCAAAAAAAAATCAAAGCCAAGCCAAAAAAAAAGGTATAATAAAAGAAGAATGCACTGGCAGGTTCACAGGATCGCGGACTGCTGCTGGAAGGGAACTAAGAGGTCATCAAGTCCAACCCCCTCATTTCCTAAATATGGAAACTGAAGCTCTGAGGGGGAATCCCAGAGGTCCTAAGCCACATGAATTGTAGCCCATGCAAGCTCTAGGTCATCCTTATCCCAAATCCTATTCTCACAGATGAACTGGGTCTCCAAAGTCTGGCAGGTTCATCTCCCTCCCAGGGTTTGAGGGGGTATGTCAAGGGTCAAGAAGAAGAAGAAATAGAAATATAATACTAATGCCATCAGCTCAAGCACCTTCTATACCCCTCCACAAAGACTGTCAGTTGAGAATCAGTTTAGTTTTTAGAAAGGACAATTTACCAAGGTGACACTATAAGAACAACTGGCAGTACCAGTCAGTGACACCCTTCCCCATGGGTATATACAGAGCCCAGGAGAAAGTAAGGTAAGACTTAGAAAGCACAAGGGGTCATTCAGAGCTCCTGATTGCTGGAAGTAATTTTCTCCCATCTGTGGGATGCTCAAGTTCTCCTTAGGTATGGTGGAGTTTCTTTGCTTGGGCTCTTTGGTGAGTCTTGAGTGAGGTTCTATCCATGGTTCCCAGGGCACATACGCCACCATTACCCTACCAAATCTCAGGCTCCTTTGAAGCTCCCAACATCCTCCTCTGGTCAAAACTGAGGAGGGAAAAAGATCTGGCCAAGGAAGTTCTCCTTCATCTCCAAGAAGTTCCTCCTTAGCAAATGTGCCATATTTCCTCCAATTTCTAAAATTCTTCCAACTAACTTAAATGCTTTTATAACATAGAACGAAATCCCTAGCCAACTGAAACAAACCTCTTATCTAGAATCATTTTGGGGTGAGGGGAAGGAAATAAGCATTTATATATAGAATTGTGTGCCACACAACCGTGCCCTGCACTTTACAAATATTACTGCCATGCACAGGAAACGCAGTAGTAAATGACACTAGTGATGTGGTGTTTGATAAACCCAAAGACTCCAGCTTCTGGGATAGGAACTCAGTATTTGACAAAACTGCTGGGAAAACTGGAAGATAGTATGGCAGAAATTAGGCATAGACCAACATCTTACACCTTATACTAAAATAAGGTCAAAATGGATACATGATTTAGACATAAGAGGTGATACCATAGGTAAATTAGGAGAGAAAGGAATAGTGTACCTATCAGATCTTTGGAAAGGAAAACAATTTATGACCAAACAAGAGATAGCGTATATTATAAAATACAAAACGGATGATTTTGATTACATTAAATTAAAAAATTTTTGTACAAACAGAAGCAATGCATCCAAAATTAGAAGGGAGGCAGAAAGCTGGGAAACAATTTTTGAGGCCAGTACTTCTGATAAAGGCCTCATCTCTAAAAAAATAGGGAACTAAATCAAATTTATAAGAATCCAAGTCATTCCCCAATTGAGAAATGGTCAAAGGATATGAACAGGTAGTTTTCTGATGAAGAAACCAAAGCTATCTATTCCCATATGAAAAAATGCTCTAAATCTCTAATGATTAGAGAGATGCAAATAAAAACAACTCTGAGGTACCACCTGACACCTATCAGATTGGCTAAAATGACAAAAAAGGAAAATAATAAATGTTGGAGAAGCTGTGGGAAAATTGGAACACTAATGCATTGTTGGTGGAGCTGTCAACTGATCCAACCATTCTGGAGAGCAATTTGGAATTATGCCCAAAGGGCAATAAAGCTATGCATACCCTTTGACCCAGCAATACCACTTTTGGGTTCTTTTGCCCAAAGAAATCATGGAAAGGGGAAAGGGACCCACATGTACAAAAATATTTATAGCTGCTCTTTACGTGGTGGCAAGGAATTGGAAGTTGACGGGATGCCCATCCATTGGGGAATGGCTGGACAAGTTGTGGTATATGAATATGATGGAATGCTATTGTGCTGTAAGAAACGATGAGCAGGAGGAGTTCAGAGAAACCTGGAGGGTCTTGCGTGGGCTGATGATGAGTGAGATGAGCAGAACCAGAAGAACATTGTACACAGTATCATCAACATTAAGTGTTGATCTACTGTCCTGGACTATATTCTTCTCACCAATGCAATGGTACGGAAGAGTTCCAAGGAACTCATGATGGAAGAGGATCTCCAAATCCAGGGGAAAAAAAAAAAAAAAGAACTGTGGAGTATAGATGCTGAATGAACCATATTATTTCTTTTGTTTTTGGTGCTGTTGTTCTTTCTATTTTGAAGTTTTTCATCATTGCTCTGATTTTTCTCTTATAGCATGACTAGCACAGAAATATGATTAATGTTATTATGTGTGTGTATATATATATATAACCTATATATGTGTGTGTGTGTATATATAACCTATATATGTGTATATATATAACCTATATATGTGTGTGTATGTATATATAACCTATATATATGTGTATATATATATATAACCTATATCGGATTGCCTGCTGTCTAGGGGAGGGGGGAGGGGGTGGAGGGAGGGAGAAAAATCTGAAATTGGAGAGCTTGTATAGGCAAAGGTTGGGAACTATCTTTACATGTAATGGGGAAAAAATAAAATACTTTATTAATTAAAAAAAATATTACTGCCATGTCCCCATTTTACACTTGAGGAAACTGAGGCAATCAGTAGTTAAGTGACTTACCAAAGATCAGACAGCTAGTAAATGTCTGAGGCCAGATCTGAACTTGGTTCTTTCTGACTCCAGACTTAGTATTCTATCCACTGCGCCACAGGGCTGCCTTACTGGCCATTATTATTCCCTAATTTTTCCCCCACTAGAATATAAGCATCTTGAGGGTAGGTTTGGTCATTGCTTTTGTATTTGCATCTCTAACACTTAGTATGATGCCTGGCACATAATAGGTTCTTTCTTTTCTTTTCTTTTCTTTTTGCGGGGCAATGAGGGTTAAGTGACTTGCCCAAGGTCATACAGCTAGTAAGTGTCAATTGTCTGAATCTGGATTTGAACTGAGGTCCTTTTGAATCCAGGGCCAGTGCTTTATCCACTGTGCCACCTAGATGCCCCCACATAAGAGGGTCTTAATAAATACCTATGTTTTCACTCATTCATTTATTCAAGTATATCTAGGCATAAAAGTTTTCCTACTCATATTATTTTTCCCCAAGTAAAAGTCTTAATGTAATTTACTATTACATGTAGAAAACTAGGTCATATTTTTTTTAAACTTGCATATTGCTTTTATTTTTTTTTATGAGATATTTTATTTTTTCCGTTACATGTAAAGATAGTTCTCAACTTTTGTTTATACAAGCTTTACAATTTCAGATTTTTCTCCCTCCCTCCCCTCCCTCCCCCCTCCCCTAGACAGCAGGTAATCTGATATAGGTTATATCTATATATCTATATACATATACATATATATACACACACACATATATATACACATAATAACATTAATCCTATTTCTGCATTAATCCTGTTACAAGAGAAAGAATCAGAGCAGTGATGCAAAACCTCAAAATAGAAAAAAAAAACAACAGCACCCAAAACAAAAGAAATAATATGTTTCAATCAGCATCTATACTCCACAGTTCTTTCTTTCTTTTTTTTTCTTGGATTTGGAGATCCTCTTCTATCATGAGTTCCCTGGAACTCTTCTGTACCATTGCATTGGTGAGAAGAATATAGTCCATCACAGTAGGTCAACACTCAATGTTGATGATACTGTGTACAATGTTCTTCTGGTTCTGCTCATCTCACTCATCATCAGCTCACGTAAGACCCTCCAGGTTTCTCTGAACTCTTCCTGCTCATCATTTCTTACAGCACAATAGTACTCCATTGTATTCATATACCACAACTTGTCCAGCCATTCCCCAATTGATGGGCACCCCCTCAACTTCCAATTCCTTGCTACCACGTAAAGAGCAGCTATAAATATTTTTGTACATGTGGGTCCCTTTCCCCCTTCCATGATTTCTTTGGGCAAAAGTAGGTCATATTTTTTTAAAAATTAAGTATATAAGTAAATATACAAACACAGCGTGATTTCATATAACATGATTATAGTATATTCCCAGGTGTTTCTACCTATCCTATTCTCTGTTATTTTCAGTCTAATTGTCCTGAAATCTAAAATATTAGGACAAAACTCTCTATTCTAAGCTCCTGCTAATAAGCTTCCTGTGCCTATAGACAGGCAGAAGTCCCGTGAAAGCCAGCTTTTTTTAATACCTGAGAGCTCCATTCATGCAAACATGAAGAAGAGGATTTCTCTCTCAAAAGAAAAATCATAAACCACTGAAAACTGTTTTTTTTCTGAATACTGGGCTATTAGAATGTTCAAAGGCAGATAATATATGTGTGTATGCATGTGTATGTGTGTATGTATATATGTATATACAAGGCCATATATGTGTATACGTATGCATATGTATATACAGGCCATATGTGTGTGTGTATATACAGAGCATATATGTGTATGTCTATATGTCTATAGAGGCCACATATGTGTATATGTATGTATATACAGAGCATATGTGTGTATGTATATATGTATATACAGGCCATGTATGTGTATGTATATACAGAGCATATGTGTGTATGTATATATGTATATACAGGCCATGTATGTGTATATGTGTGCATATGTATATACAGAGCATGTGTGTGTGTATATGTATATACAGGCCGTATATGTATGTATATGTATATACAGAGCATATGTGCGTATGTATATATGTCTATAGAGGCCACATATGTATATATGTATGTATACACAGAGCATGTGTGTATATACAGGCCATATATGTGTATGTGTATATGCATATACAGAGTGACCCTATATATGTACTGTGTATTGTATATGTATATAGAGACCATATATGTGTGTATATGTATATAGAGACCATATATATACATACATATACAGATATATTACATATAACTGAGAACTTGAAATTTGGGTACAGATTCTTTATAATGGTTTTACATGCTCAAAATAATAGCATGAAACAAGAAAAATGGGAGACCTATCTAAAGGGCAACTATCTAAAGAGATCATGGCATCATCTCCTGTTTTATCCCTCTTTATGACCATAAATAAAACAAATTTCTGCCAATAAGGAGAAAATTACTAGAGCAAATCCTGCAAAGGTGATTTCTATCCCTGTCCTCAGAAGCTTATATTCTACTTCAAAGATGAAACCTTTTCATGGGCAAATAAATACAAAGTAATTTCAGGAAGTGGACAGTACTAACGACTATGAAGACCAGGAAAGTCTTTGTATAGGATGTGGTACCTGAGCTGGGCCTTGAAAGAAGCTATGAATTATAAAAAGCAGCAGTAAAGCAGTAATGCCTTCCAATAATAGATGGGAGTCGATGCAAAGTCATGGAAGTAGGAAATGGGATGTAAACACAGGAAACAACAAATAGGCCAATATAGCTGAAATATAGATTGTTTAAAGGAACCAATGTGGAATAAGTTTTTCCATTATGCTATGTTATGATTCAGCTCTCCTAAACCTAAAATTCACAAGGTATCCAAATAAGTCCTTTGTCCTTGGAGACTTTTTTATAAAAAGAAGGACCAGAAGACACTCAACACAGCCCAAATGGAATGCCTTATTTCCCCCCAAAATGGTCCCTCCTTCCTAACTTCCCTATGGCTGTCAAGGGACCCACTCTCTTCCTTAGTCACCCTGCCCCACAAGCTCCATGTCATCTTCAACTTGATTCTCTCCCTCTCACCCCAAATGCCCAGTCTGTTATCCATCTTGTTGTTTCTATCTTCCTAACACCTCTTATATACCTTCCCATCTCTCCACGCACAGCTCCCAAGCCCAGTTCAAGCCTTCATCACCTTTTGCCTGGAGTACTGCAAAAGCCTTCTAAATGATCTAGCTTACCTCTATTTCCCACTCCAGTCAGGTGCCAAAGTGATTTAAATAAAAACAAGGGGGTGTGTGTGTGTGTCTCTCTCTCCTTCCTTCCTCCCTCCCCCCACCTTCTCTCTCCCCCCTCCCTTAATGCCAGTGGCTCTAGTCACCTCCAGCATCAAATTACGCATCCCTCTCTTAGGCCACATGTATTCTATAATCTGGCTACAAATAGCCTGTACTTCCAGTTCCTCAGGAATGACACTCCACCTCCTTTTCTCATTGCCTGGAATGCTCTTCCCCATTTATCTTGGGGTCCCTGGCATCCTTCAAGACTCAGCTTAAATTCTGCTTTCTGGAGAACATCCTTCTAGGTCCCCATGGCTGGCAAAGGCCAACCCCCTTCCAGACTGTCATCCACTTACTTCCTCTATAAAACTTGACTAGGCCTAATTCTCTACAAGATGTCTCTCCCATTCGAATGTGAGCTCTTGAAAAGGCAGCACTGTGTTTCTGCCTTTCTTTGTGTCCCTAGCACTTAACATGGTGGCACTTCCATAAATACTTGTTAACTGACCAAAAATGCATCTGCTCTATTTAATAACTCATTGTAAACAATCAAAAGCTGCTTCCTCTCTGGAACTTGGAAATAATTTTGTTATAACAACACCCTCTTTGTAATGTCATTACTGTAACGACACCTAGCTTGTGCTCTTTTTTCTGATGGTATTATTTTTTACACATAACTCACAGAATTAGAACCAGGTAAAAACTAATCTAATTAAAGACGATAACTGGGTCTCTGTCAAGTAGCCTCACTAGTGGCTGCCAGCAGAGCCAAGGGACAGCTCACTCAACTGTGGGTGCATGGTACTCGGGCTGGTCCCTAGTTAGATCAAAATTCTATTACTACAAAATCTGCTTATCACGTACAATTTCATCTTAAGGTGAAGCTTTTTCAAATACTTGGAACAGCTGAAGAGAAGGAAGTCTCATGCCCTCAATTATAACTAATAGTGGAAGGGGAAAAAAATACATTTGAGATCACACTATTGCAGCTAACCTCGAGCTTGAGACCAATAAAATCTTATTATGCCTAAATTCTCAATGCTCAATAATCCCCGGGCCCTGTGTTTTTTCTCCTTTAGTCACCAGCATGTCACATAGCCATTTGTAGCTATAAGAAAAAGAGTTGGGGGCAGCTAGGTGGTGCAGTGGTTAAAGCACTGGCCCTGGATTCAGGAGTACCTGAGTTCAAATCCAGCCTCAGACACTTGACACTTACTAGCTGTGTGACCCTGGGCAAGTCACTTAACCCTCACTGCCTGCAAAAAAAAAAAAAAGAAAAAAGAAAAAGAGTTAACAACTGATATTCCCCTGGATGATTTCCCAGGCCTCCCTCAAACTATACCAAAGATCTGACTTCTGTTTGGTCATGGAGAGGAGCACTGAACTCTGAGAAGATGGGATTTAAAGTCAGAGGCCTTAGGTTCAAAACTGACTTCTCCCTGTGCTATCTCAAGTGAGTTACAATATCTCCACGACTCAGGTTCCTCCTCTGTAAAAAGAGGTTTGGAGTAGATTAGCAGTCTTCAAAGTGTAGTCTGTGGATCCATGAGGTCCCCCCAAGACCCTTTTTAGGGGTAAAAACCATTTCTATAATAATATTAAGAAATAAGCTGCCTATTTCAATAGTCCTCCCTTTTCTAGGCACCCATCTGTATGAAGCCAGATTTTCTTCATATACGTCAACTGAATGCAGAAGCAGATGACTTCTATAAAAGCAGACAAAGAAAGGCACTTGATAAATATGTAACACAATGGCACTCTTCTCACTAAATGTTTTTGTTTTAGAAAATATAATCGCGGAGGGGCAGCTAGGTGGCGCAGTGGATAGAGCACCGGCCCTGGAGTTAGGAGTACCTGAGTTCAAATTTGGCCTCAGACACTTAAACACTTACTAGCTGTGTGACCCTGGGCAAGTCACTTGACCCCAGTTTGCCTCACTAAAAAATATATATATATATAGTCGGGGCAACTAGGTGGCGAAGTGGATAAAGCACCAGCCCTGGATTCAGGAGGACCTGAGTTCAAATCAGCCTCAGACACTTGACCACTTACTAGCTGTGTGACCCTGGGCAAAATCACTTAACCCTATTGCCCCCACATAAATATATATATAATATATATATAAAATCATTTTTCATGAAAAATATATTATTGATGTTCACATAAATGTGTTTGCTGTAATTCTAAAATTAATTAATAAGTATTTTAAATTTTTTCAGTTTTACTTTCTAATAAAGTAAATATTAAGAAATAAACCCGCATAAACAAAAGTTCTTTGAGGCCCTCAATAATCTTTACAGTTTAAAGGGGAGACCAAAATGTTCAAGAATCTCTGACCCAGACCAAAGGTTCTTAAACTGTGGCTCGCAACCCCATATGAGGTTGAGTAACTGAATGCTGGGGTTGTGAAAAATTTGGCAGTAAATGGTTGATTTGTAGACCTATTTTATATACCTATATACCCAGGGTCATGTAAAAATTTCTCAGGTGAAAAGGGGTCATGAAAGAAGTTTAAAAGAAGCTTTAAAAAGCCCTGACCTAGACTAAAATTTCTTCCAACTTTAAACCAGAATGCTTTAGTAGAAAGAGAACTGGCTCTGAATTCAAAGGACTTGGATACAAATCCTACCTCAGAAGACTAATCCTACATCTAGAGATCTTCGAACAATTTCCTTAACTTCCCAGAGCCCAAGGACCCCCCCCCACCCCCAACTATGCAATGAGAAGGTTGGGAAAGATATATTCTTGGGTTCCTTATAGTTTCAGGTCTTCACATAACAGTCCTTCAAATATAGAAAGACAGACAGCTGGGAGACAGTATGATATAGGGGACTGGACTTAGAGTTAGGAAAGCTCAGGTTCAAATCCCTCCTCAGACACTTACTAGGTATTTGATCATGGCCAAGTCAATTAGTTGCCTGATCTGTAAAAGGGGAATAATGCATAGTACCTACTTCACTTTGCTGTTGTTAGGACTAAATGAGATAAGCATACATAAAGCACTTTGCAAATCTTAAAGCACTAGATATAGATATAGATATTTTTTTTTCAGGGCAATGAGGGTTGAGTGACTTGTCCAAGGTCACAAAGCTAGTAAGTGTCAAGTGTCTGAGGCCAAATTTGAACTCAGGTCCTCCTGAATCCAGTGCTTTATCCACTGCGCCACCTAGCCGCCCCCTAGATAAATGTTAACTATTATTATCATCATGCCTCTCTGCCCCAACCTAAGTCTTTCCATCTTCAAGTAAATATATCTACTTTGTTCACCCAGTTATGATAAGACAAGATCTCCAGTCATTCACCATCCTAATCACCTCCTTGGGCTGTGATCCAGCTTGTTAATATCCTTCCTAATAAATATGGAGCTCATTAGGTTCTAATGCACAACTCTATATTACATAGTATAAATAGAAAAGGGCAAAATAAGATGCTGATTATTGGGTGGCTTATTATCTCCTGAATAAATAATACTTTACACATTGCCTTTTGCTTATAATGCCACCACCAGTCCCAACTGGGCCCAGGTAATTCCTACCTAACTTTCAAGGTCAAGGTCCATTAGAATCTCCTCCATGAAGTCCACCTTTATCCATCTACCTGGTTAGAAGTATTCATTCCCTCTTTCCTCTAAATCCTCATGGCTTTTTGCCTATACCTTTTAGCACGTTCTCCCTTACTATTATAGTTACAGCTATTCATGTACATAAGATGAGATAAAGAAAAAGAGACAGCAACAGAAACAGAAATGCTTTGAAGCATTTAACACATGGTAGACCTTGTGCAAAGCATTGGGGAGACAAATACAAGCAAACAAGACAGTCCCTGCCCTCCAGGAGCTTACATTCTAATAGGGAAAAACAATATATAAAGGGTTGGAATGTGGGTTCAGGGTCAAGGTGATGAGAAAGAGTCATGGAAGAAATCCGGAGAGCAGATTCATGATTGAAATGAAGCATAGCTATGACCCTTCCTGAAAGAGTGGTCCCGGTATACAGTTCACCAGTCAGAAAAGCAAAGCTTCAGAGCACTGGTTTCTCCAGGGTGGGGAGGAGGTTGTTAAGAAGGAGGAGACAAAGTTGTTTTTGTTTGTTTGTTTGTTTTGCGGGGCAATGGGGGTTAAGTGACTTGCCCAGGGTCACGCAGCTAGTAAGTGTCAAGTGTCTGAGGCCGGATTTGAACTCAGGTACTCCTGAATCCAGGGCCAGTGCTCTATCCACTGCACCACCTAGCTGCCCCGAGACAAAGGTTTTTTTTTGTTGTTTTGTTTTGTTTTGTTTGTTTTGTTTTGTTTTAGGCAATGGGGGTTAAGTGACTTGCCCAGGGTCACACAGCTAGTAAGTGTCAAGAGTCTGAGGCTGGATTTGAACTCAGGTACTCCTGAATCCAGAGCCGGTGCTTTATCCACTGCTCCACCTAGCTGCCCCCGAGACAAAGTTTTAAGAGAAGTGGAGCATGGCTGGAGCACCTCCTGAAAAAAGGACTAAAAAGTCATTAATTTACCAAAAAAATTATTTTACTGAATTAGAGAAAATAATAACAAAATTCATTTGGAAAAACAAAAAAGTCAAGAATATGAAAGGGACTAGTGGGAAAAAAAGTAAAGGAAGGAGGCTTAGCAGTACCAGATCTAAAACTATATTATAAAGCAATAATTATCAAAACTCTCTGGTACTGGCTAAGAAATAAAAATGCAGATCAATAAAAAAGAGTAGATATAAAATTTACAGCAGCAAATAAATACAGTAACCTTGTATTTGACAAGTGTAAAGACTTAAGATTTGGGGATAAGAATTCGTTATTTGGTAAAAAAAAAAAAAAAAGAAAAGTCATAGGATTTAGAGCTAAAAGAGTCTTAAAATATACTCTCTCTCCCCTACCAAAGTTCCACTACTGTCAGCTCCATGAGAGTGGGATCCATGTCCTATCATTTTTGTATCCCTCATAGTACCGATTGATTACAATGCCCTGCATGTAGCACTGCTCACTAGATGTTTGAATGAAAAAATGAAATTCATTTCTAAAATTTGTTTTCAGGTTTAATTTTTAAGGTCCAGTTAAGAAAATGGGTCTCCTATGCACAAATATAGACTGCCCATTTCCAAGATCCTGGAATGATACTAAGGTAGGTATTGATGATAACACACCAGCTCTCCATCAACAGAGAATCACAGATTCTCCTTGTCTTCTAATAACTTGTCTTTATCACAAATAGGTTCCAGGTACTTCTGTCTTTCAGTTTCCAATTTTGAGCCTACTTGTTTTATTTTTCCTTTGCCTTTTCTGCTCATTTTGACTTCATTCTCTTCTTGTTCCAAATCCAACATTCTTTCTGTTGTCCATTTCCTGGGCTTCAAGTTTCCAAGCTCCATCCAAGTAATGGGAATCGTAGTTTTAGGATTAGGAGAAAATTTAGAAATCACCTAATCCAATCTTTTCCCTCCTTCCCCCACTATTTTACAGATAAGAAAAATGAGGCCCAGAGACCCTGACCTTGGGCAAGGTCATCCAAGGAATAAATAATAGAGCTATAATTTGAACCTAGGTCTTCTCCCTTCAAATTCAGTGCACTTTTCACAGCATCATTCTTGATCCCTAAAGCTCCTACCTCATCTAAGACTCATGGGCTAAGAGGTGTCAACCTTTTACCTACCCCCAGCACAGAGTAGGAGTAGGAACATTACTGGAAAGTTGTGTTTTTTCAATAGGAGGAGGAGGAGGAAAGAGGAGAGAATAAGCATTTATTAAGCACCTACTATCTGCCAGGCATTGTGGTAAGTTCTTTCCAAATACTATGTCATTTCATCCTCAAAACAACCCTGGGAAGTGGGCACTTTTAATTATCACCATTTTACAATTGAGAAAATTGGGGCAAACAGAGGTTAAGTGACTTGTCCAGAGTCACCAGCTAGTGAGGCAAGACAAGATCCAAGTTACTTATCCATTTCAGCTAATAGACCACTGTAATATCTCCAAGAACTCTGTTAATGTCTGAATGATATAACTTGGCACTTCATTATAGAGCCTTATATAATTTTCTTCATTGTTCTGTGTGTGTGTGTGTGTGTGTGTGTGTGTGTGTGTGTGTGTGTGTGTGAATCTTGTCTTCTCAGGAAAACTTATTCCTCTAATATCCTAGACCTAGAACTGGAACTCAATTAATGCTTATTCATTTGATGAAAAATAAGGAGAAAAAAGGAATTCTGGGTATAATTAACTAGAAACTATTTAAATGAACATTATTTGAAACTCACATTTACATTTTAACAGGCAGGAAAAAATTCTCATGGACCTGGAAGCTCAATGAGCACAGTCTGACAACTGACTCATCAGGGATAAGAACAGAATTTTTAATAAGTGAGAAGAAAGACCAGCAGTTAGAAAAATATGTGGAATACGATTAAGAAGATAAAACCTTAAATTATTTAAACAAGCTATTAAAAATAAAAACCGGGAAAAAGACAACAGAAATGGCAAAGCTATCAACCATAAAGATTTCATCTGGACCTCAAATCAATGTAAATTAATTGCTATGAGACCAAAAGAGCCCAGAAGAGACTTTATTTGACCTTCTTGCCAGATGAAGAGAGGTGGCTACCAAAGGCAACACCAGATCAGAACAAACACTGATTTGGTCAATCTTACAAAGAACAATGATGGATGATTATGAGGAATGTGGTTTCATAAAGCAAAGAAGTAGGGAGGGCCAAACAAGTATAAAGTTGGGAAGATATGATGGTGTTCAAGGATGAAAAGAGACAGACTTCAAGCAGAAAAAAAATGGAAAAGATCTGCAAAAATTATAACAACAATATGTCCTTTCTATCAGAGATAGAGGAACTATGACACTTTGATCGTAGCATCATAATCCCTGAGGGGTTTACAAAGGAAGTAAAAATGAAAAGTGTTTATGAAGGGAAAGAATAATGATGAGGAAAGCAGTGAGATGAATCAAGTATGTGTGTGTGTGTGTGTGTAGGGGAAAGGTGTGGGAGCATTGAGGGATTAATTTACAAGAAGGGGAAGATACTGGAGTCATGGGGAGAGGGGGGGAAATCTCACCTTACTCATTTTCTTTGAAGTGACCAAAAAAACATCAACAACTACCAACCTAAATGCCAATTCTCCCATCTATACAAAATCTTTATGACAGACAAATCAAGGTCCTCCTTGAAGACAGTATTAGTTAGGATCAAGCAGATTTTCTAATACAAATTTAACAATAGACCACTTCTTTACCATCTCACATTTGAATGGAAGATGTAAAGAATATAAAATCCCACTGGTTTTTTGTTTATTGATTACAAAAAGCATCCAGCTCAGGAAAACAAATCATTACCTTATGGGCTTTTTACAATAAGGCATCTCACATCTTTATATAAAGATTGTTCAAGATTTGTAAAAAATAATTAAATTTTTAAAAAGATTTATTAACAGAGAAATAACACTATTAAAATACCTTCTGATAATAAATATCAAGGAACTCATAAAATATGGAGATATGTACTTATTAAAAAGCAGTTGCCAGGGGCAACTAGGTGGCGCAGTGGATAGAGCACCGGCCCTGGAATCAGGAGTACCTGAGTTCAAATCCGGCCTCAGACACTTAACACTTACTAGCTGTGTGACCCTGGGCAAGTCACTTAACCCCAATTGCCTCACTTTTAAAAAATGTACATACCTTAATTAAAAATAATTAAAAAAAAAGCAGTTGCCATCATTGTGTTGTGATCAACTATGAATAACCTAGCTCTTGTCAGCAATGCAATGATCTAAGACAATTACAAAAGACTCATGAAGGAAAATGCTATCCACATGCAGAGAAAGAACTGATGGACTCTAAATGAAGATCAAAGCATACGTTTTCACTTTATTTTTTCATGGTTCTTCCCTTTTGGACTGTTTATTCTTTCACAACTATGACTAATACGGAAATATGTTTTACATGACTACACATATATAACCAAATTGCTTACCATTTTAGGAAGCGGGAGGAGAGGGAGGGAGAAAAATTTGAAACTCAAAATCTTGTAAAAATGAGTGCTAAGGGGCAGCTAGGTGGCACAGTGGATAAAGCACCGGTCCTGGATTCAGGAGGACCTGAGTTCAAATCTGGCCTCAGACACTTGACACTTACTAGCTGTGTGACCCTGGGCAAGTCATTTAATACTTATTGCCCTGCCCCCCCCCCAAAAAAAGAATGCTAAAAGTTGTCTTCACATATAATTGGAATAAAAATAAGATACTATTTTAAAGAAGTAGTTGCCACTAGGATGGAGAAACAATGCAAAGTTCAGGTAGAGAAGGGGTTCAATGGGGTTCAGAAGCTTCTGTGACTGAATCAAGACACTGAAGAGCCTTTTAGGAAAAAACTGTAATCATCCTATGAAGTTTATCCTACCCATCCACACAGAGAAGACCAAATGGATGAAGAATATCTATTGTTCTAGAGCTTATACAACCGCATGTGTTTGTACGCACACAGGTGTGTAACATGTGAGTATATATACATATGTGTGCTTCACATACATAAACAGTGGAACAGTACAGTTTTCCAGGACTGGCAATATACAGATACATAGTGAATGGGGTCCAAAGTTACAAAGGATTAGAGTGGACCGGTTTAATATTGGGAAAACACAAAGAACTTTTTGCCAACCCCATATTTCCCATATTAGCAAACACCCCTATTTTCAACACAAACATTTTCCAGGTATTTGCAAGGATGGCATCCTGACCTGGAACACTACTGCTTCCAGAGAACTAAAGATGAACATTACATGGATGGCAATGCAAAGGAACACAATGGAGGTGAGCAGGTTGCAACCTATAAACACCGTGGAACTAGAAGGTTGTCCAAGAATTTTATGAAAGAAAGAGAACATGGTCTGTATTATCAGATGGAAAACTCCACTGGTACCCTCCTGATGTCCTAAGAAAGTAAGGAGGGCCTCAAGCATGCTAGTGGAGACTTTGTGGTGAACTTTTTGAAAGCCAAGGCAGAGAGTAACAGAGGAAGGGCAGATGTGGATGGGTTGAATTTCCATCTCTGGGGGGAATTCCTGAATCAATGATATAATAGAAGCATTTGAGTATTTATACAGCACTTTTCAGATTTACAGTGTGTTTTCTCCAAGACAACCTATGGGGTAAGGAATACAAGTATTATTGTATCCATATTACAGATGAGGAAACTGGGCTCAGAGAGGTTCAATATGCTAACTTAGTATTTCTTTTTCAGGGGAGAAATGTTTTAAAGATAGCATGACAGAATGTAACAGCTAAAAGAGACCTCTCAGGTTATCTCAGGAAACACCCTCATTTTACAGATAAGGAAACTGAGAGCTAGAGAAGCTTGGGGCTTTGTCCAAGGTCACAGAAGATTTGCCCAAAGGCATAGAATGACCGGATCTGAAGAGTAAAGGAATCTTCAAGGTCAACTAATTCACCCTTCTCATTTTACAGATGCTGGCGCACAGAAACAGAAAGCACATGGAGAGGAAAATCGACCATTGTAATCCAATAAGAAGGCAGTCGTCTGTGGATGAAAGATTAGGCAACACATCATTCGGCTAATACAGGAAGTGGGGAATGAGAAGTGAGGTGTTGAGTGTTTGCCCAAAAAAAGTTCTGCTAGGCTTTGAGAGTTTGTTGGACAGTTGTTGCTTTTTAATGGACTAAAGGAAAAATAATTTACAACTTTGGAAATGCATCATTTCCAACAAAAAAAAAATCTATTTTCTGTCTCACATTTTATTGTATTTATCTGAGAAATCTCATCACATGTTGATACAAATGGTACTTTTAGCACGACTTCACTTTGAGGATTGGGCTGGAGGTGGTTTCCAATACTAATGCTCCAGAGCACAAAAATTATGTGTGTGTATGTGTGTGTGTGTCTCTGATTAAAGTGAGTCTGGGCTACTTAAGGCTATGCCAGGGAAGCCTAAGTTTAGGAGGGTTCTACCAAGTTGGAAAGGTTTTGAATAACAGAATGAACGGTCTCTGAAGGTAGTCGGCTGCCCCCTCAATGCAGGTCTTCAAGCAAAGGGCAGATGGCTACTTGTCAGTTATGTTGTAATGAGAATTCTTTCTTGATAGGGGTTTGCATCTGAGGTCCCTTCCCCCTCTGAAGTTCTACGTGATTCTGAGTGTTGGTACCAACCCAATGATGAAGTCTTTGTTCAATCAAATCCAACTAAGGTGCATGGCAACAGCAACTAAAGACAATTACCTGCTTAGGTCCAGAAGGGTTGGGCTCTGAAGCATAGTGTGGGGAAGGCAGAATAGTATAAGAAACAAAATGCCAGCCTTAAGAGTCAAAACACTTGGGGGCAGCTAGGTGGTGCAGTGGATAGAGCACTGGCCCTGGATTCAGGAGTACCTGAGTTCAAATCTGGCCTCAGACACTTGACACTTACTAGCTGTGTGACCCTGGGCAAGTCACTTAACCCCCATTGCCCCACCAAAAAAAAAAAAAAAGGAGTAAAAACACCTGTGCTAAGTCCCAACTCAGACATTTAAAAGCTGGGCAAATATGGTAAGGTACTCGCCTCTGGGGGCCTCAGTCTATTCATCGGTAAAATGGGAATCATAAAACTTGAATGACCTACCTTCCAGGGTTGTTACACAGGGAAAAACATTTTGTAAACCTCACTTTGCTACATAGTGTTTCATTTACTGTTATCACTAGGATGTACATCCACATCAGTGAAAAGACAAATGTTTTGAAGGGATGATATATTTAAGCTCCATAGATTCATAGATTTAGAATCTGAATGACCTTTAAAGGTCATCTGGTCCAAACTCATTATGCAGATGAGAAACTGAGTTTCTGAGAGGTTCAGTGAGTTTCCCAAGGTCACACAGGGAAAGATTTACCAGGATTTGAACCTTGGACATCTAATTCCAAATCCAATGTTTTAATACACCACATTCAACAGAAGATCCATATATGAGGGCACCCAAATAGCAAAATGGATTTATTTCCATTTCTATTTGGAGGGAGGCTCTGGAAAACCTGCACCAGATTCTGTGGAGAGAGTTTTCAAAGCAAGAGAGAAGGAGGAAAAAAGAGGAATCTTAAATGTGTAAAAATCTAGAAGCCTAATAAAAAGAAAGATAGGTTTCCCCTGGCTGGAACTGGGTCACTGCCCTAGATCAAAGGTTCTCACATTTCTTGATCTCAGGACCCCTGAGGACCCCACCCTTCAAAGAGCATGTGTTTGGGCAGGGTGGGGGGGTATACTTCTAGGGGTTTGAGAGAGCCAGTCCAAACTCTGGCTCACAAAAATCAGCAGTTAGATTTTCAACATGAGCATTTACACCTTAGAAATTGGCAAACTTGGGGGCAGCTAGATGGCACAGTGGATAAAGTACCGGCTCTGGATTCAGGAAGACTTGAGTTCAAATACAGCCTCAGACACTTGACACTTACTAGCTGTGTGACCCTGGGCAAGTCACTTAACCCTCGATGCCCTGGAAAGAAAGAAAAAAGGAAAGAAGGAAAGAAAGGAAGAAAAGAAGAAAGAAAGAAAGAAAGAAAGAAAGAAAGAAAGAAAGAAAGAAAGAAAGAAAGAAAGAAAGAAAGAAAGAAAGAAAGAAAGAAAGAAAGAAAGAAAGAAGAAAGAAAGAAAGAAAGAAAGAAAGAAGAAAAGAGAAAGGAAGGAAGGAAGGAAGGAAAGAAGGAAGGAAGGAAGGAAGGAAAAGAAAAGAAGGTAATGGCAAAAATG